>NW_027271212.1:762500-917500 GCF_040938485.1 Diadema antillarum | reverse complement strand
TTTTGATGATTTTGTATACCTCAAACTTATCTCACTGTTTTCATTCCTCTCTACATTTCCCTCACGCGTGGTTCATCCTTCATCACTGACAGGGCTTTGAAGTTTTTGAAGAGGGAGGTGAAGCAGAAAGAGAGGGTACATCACTTTATTTATCACTGAACGTGCGCTTCTAACATTTCAAAGGTATAAGTGCAGGGCAGAAAGTCGTCTTCTGTTTTTGTTTTTGTTTTGTTTTTGTTTTTGTTTTTGTTTTTGTTTGTTTGTTTTGTTTTTGTTTTGTTTGTTTTTTGGGGAGGGGGGGGGGTCTCGGAAGACTTTTTCGGTCGGTTGCTCCCCCCCCCCCCCCCCCCCCCTTCAACATTCCGCTGATGAACACCCTTTGCTCTGTGGTTTGCTGCATGGTCAGGCAAGCTCACGATCATGTGCTAATTTACGACCCTATTCCGAACCGTCTGTAACATTCCCTTTTAACCCCTCCCTTCATGTTTGTGTAAATTCATTGAAGCATGAAGGCCATTGTTATCTGCCAAGTCGGGCAGGCGCGCCTGCCCGACTTGGCAGATAACAATGGCCTTCATGCCTAGGCGTCGGGAAAGCTAACTGGCTCCTTATTTACTATCCATTTTTCTGGGTGAAATGGAAGCATATTTTCAAATTAAGTTTTCTCGAACAGACGTATATCATTTTTCACGTATGAGATGTCTTATGAAAGGAAAAGGAATGGATATTAAGCCTATGATTTTATCTTTTTGCAAAAGATTGCCGAAAAAGCCTGAAAAACTCATTCAAAGTCGCTATTTGCTCGTGCAAATGAAAATTTAGTAGCATTACTGTCTATTGTTCTAACATTTTAGTCATGCATGAATTATGAACAATGAGTTGTGCATCAAATAAAAGAAGAGAGGTATATCTTTCCATTCATGCATATGTCATAAAGCAAATATATGATTATGACAGCAAAGAATTGCAGTGAAACTCGGTTTCGTTTTTTCTGGGACATGCACGCTGTATATACCGAAGGACTAATATGTATTTTTTCTCTTTGCGTATAGTTATGTACAGTATGCGTGGGTGTTATTCTCTGAAACGGTGTAAATTGTCAAATTCATCGAGGTTCATGTCTTATTTCATGGACGGTTAAATTCAATCGTGGTTCTCTATAAAGGCAGAAATTCGTCAACTCGCCGTTTCGCCGGTTTATTATTATCATTTATTCAAAAAGCTGAACTTTGACGAAACCAAAAACAAAAAGTTAAAATGTCGTAAATCACATTCTTAAACAAAATTGATGAATTAATAAATGGTGACATAATAGCCGCGATACGTTACAGTTGTGTTGATATTTATTTCAATATCATTGTGTAACGTCCGATATATGCTTACATCTCGAAACATAATTGTAGCTTATGGTCGTGTGGTTTGATATTTTTGGAAAGAGAGAGATAGAGAGAACGAGAGAAAGAGAGAAAATTGTACAAGGTACAAGTACAAGCTTATATGCATAAAAGAAAATACTGCGATCTAAAATGCTGTTGTGAAATATCTTTTTGTACATCAAAAGATTTCACTACTGAGTATATATTACACGATATTACAAGATGTTGTTAAAAAGTTTTTATAGAAGCTACGTGCGACTTCCCTTGTAGTAGAGTAAGAGATGTATCATGAACATGGGAAATATCGAAAGGTAGATTACACCAACCTTTTACTTTCTTTTTTGTTTTTTCTCGCATACTCTATTTTCAATGCTAGTAATTCTTAGATTTCCGTATCTTCCGAAAGTGCCACATAGGGATAGCTTTCCACACCATGCATCATAATAGGATTCTTTGGTTTCATGTAAAATGCCGTGACCATGACAGAGAACTAACACGTCTTAGTCGTATCTATGAACACTCTTTCATGCATCGTATTGTATTCTACATCACCTTTGAACTCTATTGCTCATTGGGTACTCGATCATTATTTTACCATCAACTTGCTTACTCATTTACACATAATTATGCCTGTAATGATATCACATTTCCGTATTATAGTGCAAAACATACGACTCCACAATTATCGTACAAAACACTACAATCTGTTACTTCGCACTTGTAAATAATCCAAATGAGTTTGTGTGTCTATATCTGTTTGCTTTTCCGACATTGTGTAGAAAATTGACTTAAATCTCTTTAACAATTTAGTGCGATAAAAAGATGAAAGACGAAGTAATGAAATGATGAAACGATGGAACGCTGAATGATGAAAAGAGAAATATTACTGTCCTAATTCATTCTCACTTTTGATGTAGAGTACTCACACCGTAATGATATTACGTCATGCAAAGTCATTTAAAGGAAACCAAAACCCAAAGAGAAATGTTGATTGAGTGAAAGCAGCAACATCAGTAGATCACATCAGTGACGGTTTGAGGAAAATCGGACAATCGATGCAAAAGTCATGAATTTTTAAAGTTTTGGTATTGAAACCGCTGGATGAGGAGACTACTAGAGATTGTGACGTATGTTTGGACAAAAATACAAAGAAAATATAAAGGGAATTCCACAAAAATTCACTTTTCTAGCATAATGAAAGAGGACTTGACTTACCACTTTCAGAAAGCAGGGGGAATAATTGCTACCCTTAACATATGTCAGTATCAAATTGATGGAATGTGTAATTTTCATGAAAAATGACTTTTTGTGGAATTCCCTTTATATCTTCTTTATATTGTTGTCCACACATACATCATAATCTCTAGTAGTCTCCTCATCCAGCGGATGTAACACCAAAACTTTAAAATTCATATCTTTTACATCGATTGTCCGATTTTCCTCAAACTGTCACTGATGTGTTCTACTAATGTTGCTGCTTTCACTCAATCCACATTTCTCTTTGGGTTTTGGTTTCCTTTAAGATTTCCATGATGTACTGGAAACGCGCACAACTCCACCACACCATAAACTCCACATACACCCTGAAGTTAATACGATGTCAAGTCATGGACATTCATACTGTAATCATACATCATACAGCATCTCTGGAACTCCACTGTTCCACAGCTCCGCTACTCGGCGGGTACGCGATCATTATATTTTTATGATCCTACATCGGGTTTACGCATAATAATGTAATGATATCAAATTTCCGTATGTTTTATCGTGCAAACATGCGACTCTACAATCTAACTCCACAATTACACTTGTACCAGGGAGGTGGAAAGAGAACCTCCCTGATATAGGTCTGTATTTTATTCCATTAAGACAATACAATGGTTTGACAGTTTGCATAGATGAATAGATATGTTTTCACTATTTTTCCAGAGCTGTGCAATTGTGATTTTTTTCTTTCACATATACTCAGCAAAGACTGCTATAATCAGTCAGTCCTGAACAATATTTTCCAAAATGTATTCATCACTTCACCGTTTATGTTTGTGATTTCTGTGACAAATACATGAGTTCATCTTCCTTTGTGTATTACATGTTTTCTTTAAATTATTTCAAACAAAAAGGAAACTTTTTTTTCCATGTTTGGGGCTGATTAATAAACATATCCCCACCCCCACCCCCCCCCCCACACACACACACATACACATACATACACATGCAAGCTGGTAATAAATGATTGTAGAATCTAAATTGAGAAGAAATTACTGGTGAAAGTGTTTTTCAAACAGTGGTGGATTAAAACAGTACCGCAACTCTATTAAAGTAGTTCATACATCAAAACACAAAGTCATAGACACATTGTATAGTCGACAAAACCATTTGGTTTATTCTGAAAAATTCCGAGCACGTACACTTGGCATACAAGAGAGGAATAAAATGGGCAAATCACAAGGATAAAAAGTTAATAATTTTCAAGAACTTCTTTTTCTTAAAAACATGGTTGGTGTTTTTGCAAGGAAGTATTACATACACAGAGAACATACAACAAGAAAAAGAGCAAAAAGACAATACATACAAATATATATTTATCACAACGAGTATTCACAAATAAAGTTAGAAAATTTACATATTCTTAAAAGTACAGCTAAAAGTTGACTTTATATGAGTAGGTATTTGTGACAAAGGGTTTGTCTTGTACAGAAGTATGTCTCAGGTTGTGTTTTGCTGACAGAAAAGGTGTGAACTGTCACTAGTAATGTCATAGCTTGAAGAAAACTGTCAGAAAATGTTCATGAGTAGCACAACTCAAGGATAGAAAAGTTTCTGCATCGATACAAAAAAAAATCCAAACATAGGTATGACAAATGTCAAACCTCAACACTTGCCTTTAAAATTATAGTACATAATGTTACTGGCACTCACTTATAGACAGACTATAAAAAAAAAATTTGAAGCCAATGAGTCCCTTAACAGATAACTGAAATGCTCTTACACAATGAATAGAAGTGAAAAAAATTGTTGGTGTGACAATGACAATTGGATAGCTAAACATCTGTGACTATGGAGATTTAATACTGTTCTGTCTGTCATGCTGGATTTTTGCAATAAGCAAATACTTTTGAAGAACTGATTACTGAACATTAAGAACAGACAACTAAAACCATACCCCCTTGGCACAACACGCACTGAATGGCCGGTTGACACTTCATCACATCATACCAGCAGGCAACAGCTTAGAAAATTTTGTAATCGAGCCTACCAATTACATGATATAAATATAGTTACAACCCAAACCCTTAAATATCCCATCCAACTTTACGAGTACATTTACAAAAAGAAAACTTTCATCATCAAGAAAATACCACTAAAAGAAAACTGTATCTATTTGATATCTTAATTCTTCGATTCCTCTTCATCATAGCTCTGACATATTTAACTTCAACATTATTTCCTCAATCCTTAAGTATCATTCATACAAATTAAGAGAAAAATGAGATGGAAAATTGCTGTAGCCCAATATTAGTTATAGGGCTCTTAGCAATCTTTCATCCAAACATTAAAAAATGGAGGCATTAAAAAAAAAAAAAAAATCATCATACTCAATACCTAGGTTTACTCCATTTCCAATTTTATGGACAAAGGCTGCAAAACACATCTCAGCTATTAGCTACATTTAAGTTTTTTTAAACCTTTCTACTGAAGTGTAAGCATTACCAGAATTTTTATGATAGGACATCAAATCACTGGACAAGCATGACAACTGGTCAGTACTGTCCCTTGTGTCCAGTGTTCAATCCTTAAATGCTGTCTGTAAATACTGAATATGTTTTGATTTGTAACATCCGTCCATAGAAACGTGTCTGCTAACCAGCAAACAATCTTCTTTACTCTATGCTTGCATTTACCATGATTGGTTTTACTGTTTTGTATCCTCATAAGCTCACTGCATCACAACATTTGACATTGATTCATATAGCTACAGCCTGATTTTTTTTTAAATTCATTTTACAATTGTCATGACAACAAAGCATCAGCTATACATTCAAATATTGTCTTGCCTTACGGTACAGTACATGTTCTTCGTTCACTCCGCCTCTTTCATTCATTCATGCGCAAACACACATACAAACACATACACACACAAACACCCACACACACATTCACACACCACATACATACATACATCCATACCAGAAATCATTCTTTCACTTTTTCACCTCTTTCCCCCATCTACAGCCCTTGTAACTTTTCATATTTACAAAACAGTGCTGGAAAATTATTTTGTTTTTGTCTTTTTTCAGAATAAAAACATACAATATCATATCATACATAAATACAGCAAGATGCCCATGAAGCTATCTATATTCACTCTGAAGTTTGGTTTTCTTCAAACATGATTCTTTCCTGATCCAAGCAGATAGAACTCTAACCTAGCAGAAGAGGTCACAAAATTGTTCGAATTACACGAATATATTATAATTTGAGAAACAGAAGGACTTAAAACTCTACAAGCAAGTCATAGGAAATAATATCCTTCTGCTTCTCAAGTAACTATATGTCTAAATAGATATTTAATATATATTAACTACTGTTGTTTGGCAGCGTTAGCAACTACATAAAAGAAAAAGAGAAGTTGTCCTGTACACCTAACGAAGTGTGGATGTACAAAATATAATTTACAACGATGTCAATTTCATACAGTGCCTCATTTTGAGTTTACACAGCCTGGTTGAAACCATACTCCCATGGCACCACAGTTGAGTGAGGTCATCTACTCCATTGTCCACTACAAGATTGATGAGCTTTGCTCAAAATGCATGAAGGAACCAGTCAGCATTAAGAAAGATACATACAATGTAGCAGTCACACATTCTGTGTCGGGGCTTATAATCAACTAGAAAATCAAGAGGGGAGTAGGTATGTCATACAAAAGTTACATCATGATACTACAATAGCAAGCACCAACAAAAGCGACTAAAATGTGATTTAGTTTATCTAGCAAAAAAAAACAACACTTTAGTAAAAATCATAACTCAAAGTGTAATGTCAGCTGTCACAATTTTTTACTCTACCCCCTTGTCATAATATCATCAACTATTTGGCAATTTAAGTATTCACATATTGGTTCAAACTTTCATCTGCATGACTGCTACTACATTTTGCAGTGTGTGTGTGTGTGTGTGTGTGTGTGTGTGTGTGTGTGTGTGTGTGTGTGTATGTGTGTGTGTGTTTATCATAGCATGCATAGTAAATGTGAGAAAATCAGAACCGTCATGTTATTTGGTATGTCTTGTCATTTTGGCTTGCACAAAAGCATCTCAAATACACCATATATACACAATGCCATTCAAAATTATCATTTCGGGATTTTGGGGGCCTTGAGCCCTGTGTGTCATTACTTTGAGTCGCGTCCAATTCAAGAGCATTCTCTGGTGTAGTTACGAGTGACAGACATATACCACTTTATCAATTACAACCTTCAGACCCGCATGTACCAAAGTTTGGGGTACATTCTCTGACGGAAATTTTCCAACCTGTATCAACTGACCATTTGATTTACTTTCTTGTTTTTACTTGAAACTTTTATCGAATTCATGTCAAGATTCGACTCTATTCTTTGATATTAAGAAAATTCACAACAACCAACACACTTCCGCTACATCGATACCAGACACATAGTGCCAAGGCTGCTCCGCAACATTTGCAACTCGAAGCCACACAAAGATAAAACAGCAGAAATCCTCCTCTTTGAATGATTGTCTGAAGGGATAGTGTACACTTGCGACAAGAACGAAACATGCGACACGCCACTACCGTGGCAAATGTTTGACCCGACTGTATCATACACCCTGTTAAATTGCATATACTACACGTCGCTATCATACAGAAAACAGCATCTGGACTCTGGCATCAAAAAACAGCTCAATACAGATCAAATATATATATATCCACTAGTTACAGAGTATCAAAATACCTTTTAGTTTATCCACAGTCCAAAGCCATAAAAAATGAAAAGAAAAAAGAAAAAAGAAGTACACGACAGAAAACTCAAAATAATTAGGGAAGGTGAACCACAATTATGCCCATAGGAGATACATTCAAGTAATCTGTTCTGTAGAGGTTTTACATTGAAGACTAGTAAATACCATGAATGTGCAGTCTTAGTTAACCTCTGCTAGGCGTTTTAGCTTTATTGTACATCCATGGTCTTTTTTAGTGTCTCACTACAATGCAATTGCTGAGGATGTACAGACAAAATAAGCCACATCCTCACATTTTTCATCATCCAAGAAAGGTAACTGTTCAGTCACAAATGTAGCCTTGCTAACAGGCTGTCAGCTGTTATTTTTCCCCCTACATCTGTACCTTGTCCCATTTAATGACTGTCTCACAATTAAAACACACTCTCTTTTGTAACACTTCCAGCCTTGTGTTTGTCAGACATATTTTGGGAACTAGTCTTGACTCCAGACTGATGCACATGATGACTGAAAAGGCACATATACAGGGGAAGCAGCTAACAGCCTGGCGGGAAAACTATCGTGAATGCTGTTCGGAAGTCAACCTCTTCTTTTGTTGTGCACATGTATTACTGCATACAAGTTACATACTGTCTTACTTCCCTTCAAATCAAAGCCAATGAGGTTAGTATTCATCACAGGGTCTGAGATAGCAGACTATCAATGGCTGAACATTGACAACACACCCTACTTTTACAAAGCATTAGTATGCAGCAGCTGATGTACAATCATGTCTAAAATGTCATATAAAAATTGGCACCAATTTTTAAATATATTCATCACTATGGAACTCTCACTAGTATTCACATACAAAGCGCACTGCCCATCATATTTCTTAAAATTCTTCGCCAGGAGTTATTGTTTCATCTCTCACACACACTCTCACACTGTCAATTGAGTAAAAAAATTAATAAACAAATAAATTGGCAATGGCTAGGATTTTTGTCAATATTGAAGCAATCTTTAAAAAGACACAAATTTGTACAACTAGCTCTTAAAAAGACCTCTCCCATATTCAGTACTTTCAGTCAGAGAAATAGAAATTTCCTGTGACATATTCTATCGTACAAAGGGTTTTCACAGTAACATATAACAGAAAGCAAACTGAATATATTTATAAATACGAATATATGTCAGAAGAGGAAAAGTTAATAATACATTTTGACACTCTTGTGGGAAGAAATAAACCTTTTGTCTCCCCTAATACTTTTATACAACAAATATATACGATGCAGTGATTTTTTTTTTAAAGCATTCTTTGTGAAGCAGGGCAGTAAACTAAACATCAAACTTACCCTACGAGGAAGGGTTAAAATCCAACTGAACAATTTTACATGAAAAGAGTAACAAACGCATATACAATCCCCCTTTTCTCCCATTCCGCAGACGAAATGGCCTTGATTCTTTTTAAGGAAGATGTCACATGGTCTACCGACAATGATTGAACATTTATACTTCCACAACGCTTGGCTCCTTGGTGTTCTTCAGCTACAGACAAGGCCGAAACCAGTTTTTCTTGGTCCAAATGTTTGGCTTCATAGTACTTTTTTTTTTTCTTCTCTTTTTTTCATGTTTTCTTCAAGTGGCATTATAAGACAAAAATAGTTGAAAGCATTTGAGAGTCAGAAATACCTCACACTATAAAAACAAAAATGATAACGATACAAAATAACGACTTCAAATCAGGAAGATTAAAAAGTAGTAAGTGGGGTGAGGGAGGGGAGAGAGGGGAGGGACCACGCCCGATATTTTGCCCCTTTATTTGGAGATGATGAGGGATGAGCACTCCGGTTCATTGGGACATCGCTGTTATCAATGCACTGCTGATCAGAAGACAAACTGTACTGGCCATATCATCACAATGTCAAGGTCTTGTTGGCACTGGTATCTTTGGCATTGCTCTTAACAGATATTCATCACTCTTTATAGTGCTGCCATCAAGAGACAGAGAAAACATGAATATAATTCACTTTATTACCTCGTGCACAAGGTGATGATGATGTTGGGAAATGGCGCGATCTCTGCACAATGCCAAAAACACAAAGCCTCTTAATAACTGTACAATGGCTGTTCTGAGTACAACACTCATCCTGAGAAAGAGACCAAGATATGGTGAGAAGAACCCATGGTCAGACTTCCTATCAACTTTGCGGTCAGTTGTGCTTGTGATTATTGAAGCAATGAGCAAGGTGGCATCCTTGAACATTGCAGTCTCTTACTGAGCAAAGATGTTAATATTAACTGAATTTTTATCATCTTCTTTTAACATCTGCAGAAACATGGGGTATAGACATCATAAAGGAGATGGCAAATACTTAGTGCCAAGAAATTGACTCTCCTTGTCTACAACTGGGTCTCATGAAAATACCGTGGTCAAAAAGAAATTACCTTTGTCACAGCCTGAGTTTAATTGGTCATCAGGAAAACTCTCTCAAGGAAAAAGAAAGACTAATTTTGGTTTTAGATGTTTAAATGTTGCCTCTTGTGGACCAGCACAATAAAGATAATGTCACCCAACAACCTTTAACAAAAGTATCAACATGGATGTGAGCGTGTCGGACTAACTTAGGAAAAAGGAACAGCATGGTCATTACAATTTGCAGTCTCATATGCCTGGCTTGTTCAAACCTTACATGCACAGGTGTCATGGTAGTTCACTTTTACTTGCAGATGTTCCCAAAGCAATACCTGTACTTCATATCCAGAAGTTCAGAGTACGACACTAAATCGAAAAAGATTACACTAAACAAAAAGTCAACTGTAGTTTTACTCTTCCTGTTAATATCAGTCTCTTTATCAATAAATTGGAATCATTGATTAAATCAGATGCTAAACAACATATCCATGAAGATGGCACCTGCTTGTGGAGCACGGATTTATTTACTCATAACTTTTATTTGTGTGTCTCGACATGAATAAATGATTGGTTTCTGCAATTCTCTGTTGTTAATCCCATACAAGTTGTAGGCAGGCGCAAGCTGTAAGCGGGAAGTCACAACTAGTTTGTGAGAAGCAGTCATTGGTCTCTTCCAAATACTCTCACAGTCCTTCTGCACTTTCCTCCTAGAGTGCTGAGATGTGGCCGAAATCTCACACAAACTCTGTTCAGCATTTCGTCGCAACGACTTATGTCCTCCATCGACTTGTGCTCCGGGTCGATCAGCAAAACATCTCCAAATATTTCCCCCAGACTCCGCCACATCATCTTGTTGAGTTGTGACCACCTGTTGCGAAGTCTCAGATGCACCCGATTCCTCCACACCCCCACCCCCTTCCAGGAAAGGGTTAAACAAAATAAGAGAAGATAGAGAGAGACAGAGAAAGTGGGAGAGGAGTTCCTTGACTTGAAGTCATCAACATCTGAGAAAGATGATGGCAGCCAGGGAGAGTAGGGACAGGAGGATGGGGCTACAGACGTGGAGAGACGATGCGCCCCCGTCCGCCGGCAATCTCGTCGGACGGTAGAGAGGGTCTTCGAAGTTTGTGCTGTAGGGGAAGAGACCGGTGTCATCCGGGCCATCTGTACCATCCCCGGAGCCACTCCCGCTACCTGATCCACTGTAGTACCCCTCACCTGGACATCATGGAAGGTAGAGGGAGAATTAAAGTGGCAGAGAGATGGAGGGAGAAAGAGTTGAGAGGGGGGATGGAGACACAGATGAATGAAAAGGATTAATCATTACTGAATTTCATCGGGCTACAGAGGGACATTTCTTGAAAGTGAAAAATACACAAATGGCTGGTGATTCAGAAATCAATGTACATTTTCAGAATTTTTGTTTTGTTTCTTAGCAACTGCATGGTTATCATAAAGGGACCAAATGTTAATTCAGGGGAAAATATTGCTTTATTTGCAGGCTCGTTAACTCAGTTAAAATGAGGTGACAACATAACAAGCTAAGATGGGTCGTATCTGGGGCTACTCATTCTCGCCACATTTGGGGAGGGCTGTTCATCTGGTGCTACTCAAGAATACACTGATCAAATACAAGTGAGAATTTGAAATTGAGATTCAGCCCCGTTTCTCACCATTGTCAATCCACACGGCATCCTCGCCGTTGTAGGCGCTCTGCAGTTGGTGCGTTATCATCCGGAGGGTGGTGATGACCGTTCGGACGCCAAAAACAGCCCGCGACGTCTCAATGTTGACCTCGGGGTTGTTGACCTGGCTGGAGATGCCATTGCCCACTAGATCGTGCTCGTATCTGGGAAGAGGAGGAGGAGCAAGATTTACTTTCACTGGTCTGGTCAACACATAAAACATCACTTCTAGAGAACCTCTCTCAGAATGAGCAGGCACTAACACATGCCAGTGATGCTGTCATGGCTGTACATTCATATATACTTTCATAAAATGGGCATATGCATGCAAACCCACTAACGCCTGTACAAGCCAAGTTCAGATGTCCAGGAATTACTGCCTCATACTCACATTCCAATGAGATTTTCTCTCATCGGTCATTCATCGGAAGCAAAGTTTGTCACTTCCGGCCACCCGCCGAAGTGTATCAAATCACAGTCCGATGTATCCGACTTTGTTGGTCGACTATCAGGTCAGTGTCAGACATATCGGGGTATGATCCGATGAGGCAAGATTGTCCGATGAGGATCACGCGCGACATGTCTGACACTCACCTGGTGCTCAACCAAGTCGGATTCATCCGACTGCAATCCGATACACTTCAATGGGTGGCCGGAGACAACAAACTTTGCTTCCGATGAGTGAACTCTGAGAAAAAAAAATCTCTGTGGAATAAGGGTATTACAAAATAAAAAATCAATAATTTTGTGCCAGAAGCAAATGTTCTTTTCCATCCCTGTAAATTCATTCTTCACACACCTCCAGAAGGATGACTGATTCATAATATTGACATTGGCCAGAAATTACAACTGATCACACAACTCAGTGTATTCATAAAAATGGTTTAAGCCCAAAATTAACAATGAGCATGACCAAATCTTCTTAACATTTCTTCAATTCACAAATTAATGACATGAACTCCCTCCTGAACACACCTTCCAACTTCTTCTCTATCAAAAACAAAACTACCTACATACCTTACTGTAAGCATATTCTCAGTTTTTCTATTAGAAAAAAAAATCCTTTTGAATTCCTGAAATTCCTTCTGAATGCATCACCATCCACATGAAATTCTCTTTTTGAAAAAAAAAAAATGAAAGAAAAAAACAAACAAAACAAGAAACAGAAGGTGGATTCCAGCCAGAAACAAAGACCGAGCAAACCTGCTGTTGAAACTAAAATTCCTACTTAACACACCTTCCTACGGCTCGTCCATTCCAGCAATTCTCCTCCTCCGACACATCCGCAGCGATACCCTCGTCATCGCAGATCATGTAGGGCAGGACAGACCAGAAGGGACGGCTGTCCCGCAGACGCTTCAGGACATCCTTGATGAGTCGGTCCAGATTGGTGCCGGCAGCATTCGGGGGTCGGCTGTCCCTGTACGACTGGCCACCCTGCCAAGGTAGGAGGAGTATAAGATGTGGCATTATGAAAAAACACACACGAAAAAAAAACAGTTTCTATACGGCACTCAAATGGACATTTTGGGAAGGGCCTTATACTTTGTATCAGGCTAGTGGCCATGCATTTCGTGCTAGCTAGCGGGAAAGTGGTGCGGGGGGGCCAGCACCATCATGGCCCAATACTTTCAATGTTTCCTTCACTTTTGCTCGCTTCTTTGAGGAGAACAATGAGGTTTGGATTCTAATATCATACAAGTGACAATGGCAGAAACAATGTACATTTCTTCACATGAACATTTCATCACATGAACTTCTCACAGATATTAAACGGCTGATTTCCTAATCTCAAACAACAGTGCATATCAACTGACATGACATGAAAATTTCAGTGTTGAAAGTATATTCTATTATATTGGCAATCTTGAGTTTATGAATGCATGCAGTTTGACACGACTGACTCACTTGTAAGTTTATAAAGCCTCATCAACAATAGCCATATGATAGGATAGATATTGATACTACTTCTTGACATAAAAGCCAGGATATGATGGAAGCTATCACTGAATACTACCAGCATGAAAATGCAGGCAGGCAACAACATGAAAATAGTTCACTTCCTATTACGCAAGGTGCAAGAATTATTAGTAGCTGCTTTTTTAAAACACTTTGCAAATAGAAGGGAAAAGAATCTTTATTTGCTTCAGCCCTCTGACAGATCAGCATTTTAAAGTGCTTGTTTACATCAGCCTTGATCACATACAGTCATGCAAGATAAACACATTGATCCTCTTGATTTGAATGAACATTTCCCACCAAAGATCAATACATAATGTACATAAATCATCAATATTCCTGCAACAGGCATTTTCTTTAAATAGACAAAACTAGAAGTGATGTAATTTACAAGTTCACGATATCATGCTTTGCAGGGTTTAAGTTGGTGGGGTGCAAACATTTCATCTACATTTTGAAACGTGTCTCCTTACCGAGCGGCGTCCGCCATCTCCTCTTTGACCAGGGCGCCCTCGCCTGCCCTGGAGCCCCCTTAGCAACTCCTCCCTGGTGACATTGCTCAGTGCTCCATTGTCCTGTTCAAGCTCCCCAGTCATCATCTCCTCTTCTTCCTCCTCCTCCTCTTCCTCTTCTTCAACCTCTGGTGATGTGGTGATCGTTGCTCCGGTTTCAATCTCCTCCTCCCCTTCCTCCTCCATCTCGCCTTCCTCTGCCACCTCCTGCTCCACTCCCAGATCCTCTGCATCTTCGTCCTCCACCTCCGGTACCTTACTGGTGGGCACGCCCTCTACCACTGCTGGGGGCTGGGGTGGAGCTGACCCGGTATCTGCTTCCCTACGGAGTCTTGATCCGGATGATGGGATTCCACATCCATTAAACACCTACAAACACAGATACATTTGCACAGAAAAGAAAAATGGAGGGAAATTAGTTTTCTTTAGGCATGCATGATAAACCTCTCTACATTACCACTACAAATTAAGTCCCTCTTCACCCGTTGAGGACGAGTCCCGAGTATACTCAGGCACGTGTCTATGGGAAATGCGTGCTGTAGCAAAATCATTCCATCCTCAACGGGTTAAACTGGGTACACAAATACCACCTAAAAATTCACTTACAGATTAAGCCTGGAAATTGTCTCCAAGAGTGCCTACAAGGCAGACATATGATTTGATACTTGCAAACAAAACAGAAACACAAAAATACACACATACATTTGATAGACATTGATAGTTTTCTCTCAGTTTCCACACAAAAAAGAATTTAATCTGACTCTAGACTGAAGGATGAAAAGTAAAATATTGGAGACAAGTTGTCATATAATGCATCCATCTGTGATTTCAGACACTCTTACATGGGAAAGCTAACCCATTACTTTCTAAGTTAGGTGATGAATGTACATCAAATTCTGTTTTTCAGTGTCTGTTACGCTGTGCGTCTAGACATCCACTGCCATCAGCATCACATGGTGACATAGGAGTAGGCCCTATATGCATGAATATATGTATGTTCGGCAAGTTGCCAATTTCAGACATGATGGTCTGTTTCATATCTACGGTCATATCCTTCCAAAACTACTCCATACCACATCCCTCTTCTTCTTTTTCATGGCTCATATGTATCAATACCACATTCCCCCTTCTTCTTCTCATGACACACAGATATCAATGTTGAAGAATATGTCAAAATCTCTTTCTTCAAGGAAGTAATGTGTGACCAATTAACCAGGTGAAGGATCGAAGGATCTGAGCCTCAGCAAGCATCACATCGCCTTGACTTCTGAACTCGTTGCTTCCCAGAAAATGTCATTAAGTTGGTGTTGTTTAACATGTCATGCCCTCATCCAAGGAATCTGATTCAATTTCTTTTTGTGTCAATTCAATTTGGGCATTTTTTACTGCATTATTCACTCTCTTCTGGAATTCACTCCAAAGTTTGCAATGCACCGTCTTAGGGCTGCTAGAACTTGACACTGCTGCTCGTATGTCACAGAAATTTTCCATCACAACATTCTCTTCGTATTATTCTCTTTCTTCCGTCTCACACAGACTGAAACTTGGGAAGCTACAGGCCGTTTGCATGCAGGCATGGAAGGAAACCTAATAAATTGATCCACATTATTGAATTTGATAGGCACGGTGGCAAATATAACTGAAAAAGAGTCTCGTAATGTGGCAATGGCTGCAATAACTCGGCAACAGGTGGGCCCCAAATTATGTGATTGATTTGTAGACAGGTGGATCTCTAATGGGGGGAACACTCATGAACCTCTCCTGGGGGGCAGCTAGGGTAAGCGGGTCGCGGGTCCATGCCTCTTTCCCTACGAACTCTCACGGAGAATGCTACTGTCGCAAGACTTCCAATTCTACGACCTCGGTACCCACTGCATCCCCATATCTACATCCACTGAACTCGGAGCAGGTGAATACACTTTCAAAGTCGGCACCGATTGACTTGCTCGGAATGAAGCCTACCAGTTCAGCCCCCCATGGCAGGGCTGCGGCTTCTGGGGAAATAAATAATGCATCTTCATCCATCCCCTGCTTTTTTTCCCCTCTCTCTCTCTCTTTCTCTCTATAGATCTATCTATCTAAAACATCATGATCGCTCATGGTGATAGCATATACGTGACTCATATGTTCACATTTTTGTCCGTAATATTGCAGGAACTCATGCTACTTCAAGCGACAAGCATGTCATCATCAATGGGGTAACAAAAGCTTGTATCTAAAATCTTTAGTGAAAATCACTTTTTAGGATTAATCATCAGATAATCAGTCCAGTGATGACCTGTCCAAATCCTAGCTGTCTTACCCCCAAAACAATGGCGTGTCAGAGAAAAGTTGATCCCATTTGATACATTGTTTTGGCTTTTATCTTTTATGTTTTTTTGGGGGGGTTTTTTTTGCTTTCTAAAACATAAGACTTATTTGAGATTTTTCACCCCAAAAGCTAAGTACTGTAAACAAGGAAACATGGTATATTAATTTTTGCGTTAACTTATGGGTAGCACAAATTCCAAAACCCCTGACTGAAACCCAAGATTGTCTTTGCAAATTTTGAACTTGTTGACTCGTGTGTTTCGATCAGGCAGCGCCAAATCAAGAGCCTGCGAATCTGTTTTTGAGTCAGGCAGCGCAAAAAATGAATCGCGCGAAAATATTGAAGTTCACAGTAGGGCCTATATGCTAATTTAATTTTTTGCTAGTTACACCTTCAGTCCTATCAGCACTCTTGTGTGCAAAATGTCAATGGCATTTAGGCCTAACCCTTTGTGTAACAATTCGCAGAGAAGACCCCATAGCATTGTGCATACTGTCCAAAGTCCCTGGCAGAGATAGGGTTAAATGTGTGGTTAAAGGGATTGTATAGTTTTGGTTGGGACCTAATTTCAGGTTTCTAATAATTTTTGGTGAGATAACGAGAAACCTCTTATGAAATATGAAAGAGCATGTAATTCCATGAGGAATTCAATGTTTATTTTTATGAAAATTGGTCTTAAAATAGCTGAGATATCCGAAACAGAGCGATTCTAATAAGTGTGGGACCCACACTTTATTACGATCGCTTTGTTTTACTTTGTTTTTGGATGTTTCAGTCATACCAAACCCGATTTTCATCAAATAAACGTAGAATTCCTTTTAAAATGGTATGTTCTGAACTATTTCATAAGTGTTTTCTTGGTATCTCGCAAAAAGTTAAATGCCCAATTCTCATCTCCACCAATACTCTACCTTCCCTTTAAGACAGATCTATGTGCTCACTGGAAAAATAAAGACAAATTATGGCAACGATATGTACTACATCTCCACTATGGGAGAGAGCAACACAACCTTTGAGCAGAAGAAAACTCATTCTGTTTCTGAAGGTAGCATCTCAAGCAGGAGCACTTTCAGCTGTCTCCAAGTGTAGCTACTGACAGCGGCCCAAGAACACATACCTCATCCACCTGCTTAAAGTCGTGACCAGGCATAAAAACTACCACAGTATCCAACCTTGGGCTTGCAAGCATGGCATAAAACAACATAATACTGCTTGAAGAGTATCCTTCAGCATCAAATCAGGCTAGGAAGTGTGGTGCTCATGAAATAACAATCAAGGTGAAAGCCAAAGATTCGATCATCAGCATGATGATTGAGCTCCGGAGAAGAAGTTTGTGAGGAACCGACAGTCGAGCAAGAGATGAGCAATCTCTATTTATGTTTTGATTAACCCGTTGAAGACAGGCTGATTTTGCTATACACATTTCCCATAGACTCCTGCCTGGGTTTTTTGGATATCTCAGCCATTTCAAAACCGATTTTCATCAAATAAACTTTTGATACCCCTTAGAATTGCATGCTCTTTGACATCTCATAGAGTGGTTTCTGAATATCTCTTGCAAAATGTTAAAAGCTAAATTTTCACCTCGACCAGAACTGTACACACCCTATAACGGCCATCAAATTCTAACTGAATTTGTAATGCTGACTTTGACAAAGAGGTAGATTCTCATTTACATGTGTCACAAACCTTTTTTTTTCCCCATCTACATGCCTTCTTGCTCTTTGATGTTCTACCTTTTCATACCACATTGACCCCTAAATCATTTCAAGACAGCGTGTGGTGTCCAAGAATTATATCTTTCGGGTGAAATTTGCACGTATTTGTACCAGATAAACTTGAAAAACGACATAACACATGTTGTATTGGATATATTCTACAATACGTATTTCTTTGTAATTTTTCCAATGCATTCAAAAGATACTGTAACACAAGGAAGGTTTGCGTGCATTTAAATTTTGCAAATTTCGTGAGAGCCAAGATTCGCGAAATTAAAATGCGCGCGAAAGTTCTTGTCTACACTATACACATTGAATGTTAGAGGCAACTTGGGAAAATTTCATGCTGCGGAAAAAGGCTGTCGGCTCCAATTTGCAAAAATGTTATGACGCGAAAATATCGTGTTTTACAGCATTATGCTCTTTCTTCACAAAATATGATCATGTAGGACCCCATAGTTGAAGTGAATGTTATGATTGAATCATGAATTCAATGTTAGGGATTTTCACTGCAAAAGCTTTTAATCCAAGCTCTAATGGACCTTTTATTATTAATGTTATTATTTTTACTTCAGACCCTCGTGATTCTCTTCTCAAACAATCCTAATATTATATCTCATTACACTGACAGCTTTTATTTGTCATCTTATTACATAGCCTTCTGACTCATGCCCGCCATTAATCAGCAATCTCCTGTACTGACAAGAGAAGACACAATTTGGCTCTGGAGTTAGTCACCGTATCCATGGCAACCACCAATATTTGTTCTATTATTCTTTTCTGGCGGACAGTTGATGCCAAAACGGGTGATGAGATCCACTGGACAGGTTCTGGATGCAGCGACAGAGGCCTGGCAAATATATCAAGTCATAATAAAACGCTGTCCAGTCTGATACAAATTGTGTCCCAATATCTGGCAGATACCATTTAATGATTGGGGGGGGGGGGGGGGGGGGGGGGGGACAGGCTTGAATGGGTGAAGGTGGTTGGGAGAACTCTTTTGTCTCTTTCGGTAGTGTTATCCTTCCACTGCCCTCCCCTCCCCCTCCCCTCCCCCCCCCCCCCCCCCCAAAAAAAAGGAGGGGGATTTAACCACTGCCATGCAATTAACCTATTGGCTCTTAAGATTTTTATGTCACTGTGATCTTCACATGACAAATGAAAACTGTACTGTATCAATCAACGAATGAGTCAGTCACTGCGAAGTCATTTGTGCATGACTAAGTGGTAGACCCATCTATAAAATGAATACAAGTCGAAACATTTATGTGACTGCCTACTGGAAGATGACTTCTCCTCCTCTCCCTCCGTACCCCCCCCCCCCCATCCCAAAAAGTTGTGACATAATAAGAATAAATAATATTATCAATTTATAACGCGCAAAACCTATGTACATAATATATTCTTCTGCGCTGCAAAAGCTTCTGATATACTTAATGATGATGGATAATGGCATGGATTGATATAGGCCTATTCCTTCATGTGACCGTGGTTTAGTTGGATGTTCATTCCTGTCCATTTTTCTCTAATTTATCGAAAAAAACTATTTGTTTAAAAAAAAAAAAAAAAAAAAAACCTGCATCACTTCTTCATTTTAGAAGGGAAAAAAAGGCATTTTGTTCTAAGTTAATCACCATAAACCAAAAATATTCATAGTTTGTCAGAGCAATCCTTATATACATGAACACTGTCCAGCATTTCGGGCCTGCCTGATATGACTGATTACCACATTTATAGATCTTCATCACATCAAACCTACAAAATGTCAATACATTTTGCAACTTAAAACATTTTACAAATCAGAATCAACTCAAGGCCATAAATCTGATACAAATATCTGCCCTCCATGCCATGAAATATACTGAAACTCTTTTTGTTTGGCCTACAAAGTGTATATATGCCACAGAGTTTAGTTTGTATAATGCGATACCTATGGATAACTGTAGTAAATTTGTGGGAATCTTTGCAGAACTATCCAGCAGTCTGATATGGGTCATTGTCAAAAGGTAAAAAAGAACCTATAAATTAAAATCCACTGCACACAGCATGCGTTTACCTTGGGAATATGACAAGGTAGTTTCACCGCAGACAGGGAACACTTAAAACTATAACCTATATTCCTAACCATCAGTACGGATACAATAATACCAACGGGTCAAGAGGAAAACAGAATGAGAGAAAAAGGAGGAAAGTAATATATAACACTATACTCTGAATCTTTCTCTCTCTTCCCCCTCTTTCTCTTCAAAGTGGGCCTACTTTTTTGTGTGATTGTCTGTAGAGCCTAGTGTTCCAAAATCCTTCCCTTCAATACACCGCAGCGAAGGAGGAAGAAAGGAGAATGGGGAAATGAATTCATGAGGAAAGGGAAGCATGGGACAGAAAAGGGAGAAATTTGTAATTCAAGAAGTCTGTTCCTACACAAACTTCCCACCAGATAAGAACTCCTGAACAATGCAGGGGGAGCAACAGGGGAAGGGGAAAGGGAGGAGAGATGTGGGAGGAATTAGAGTGTTGGGCACGTGTATGACACTGTAATACACCAAAGGAGATCCGTTAACACCTCTCATTACACCCTTGTTATCAATCTGGATAGTGTATACCAGTGTAATGGAGGAGAGATGTGGGAGGAATTAGGGTGTTGGGCACGTGTATGACACTGTAATACACCAAAGGAGATCCGTTTACACCTCTCATTACACCCTTGATATCAATCTGGATAGTGTATATCAGTGTAATGACAAAGCTTCAAGCACCATGTGGTTCATTAACTTTAATGGACCTCTTCTAACAGATGTTGGGCCCAAATAGGATAATTTTGCAATTTAAACTTTTTTATGAAATAATTAAACTTTTTTTTCTTTACCAATGAGTGCCATAAACTAAGAATCAGATATTTCTTTAGGGGTTTTTTCCAAAGAAAATTAAAAGTCTCCTTCCAACTTCCTTGCAGGAATTATGCTAACACAGGAAACTGAAAACTGTCTGGAACTAAATAGCTGAAAGAGCATTTTTGGTGAAATTGGGGCAAAAGATACGGGGTATAACTATCAAAGAAAGTAACATATTTTCCAAGATGCTAAAAAATCGAAATGTCAAGTTACCTATGGCAACAAAACTCATGATGAAATTATACTTTCTAACCACACGCAAGAGTCATATGGCCAATTGTTTTCCATCAGGTTAACGAGAGAATTGCCCAAGCAATGCCCTGCAGTGAAGCAGAACTTTGACTTTCTAGTCCAGGAGTTAGCCTGACATTTGTGATGGAGGGGGAAAAAAAGCCTATGACCTTCTTGAATGAAGGTTAAGTCTCTGTCTGTACTAGCAGTCATGTGATACCACAGTAGAGGGTGGTTGGAATCGGATCCAGGAACCAGAGTTCTCCCAAGACAGAAAGAAGGGGGCTGAGGAGAGGGGGCTTTTTTCTCCCTCAACAGACTTGTACCAACAACCCTTGGGTATTATCAACACAGGCAAGAATTCATGTGGGGCTATAGAGAGCAAGGAGAGGGGGGAAAAACTTGGGATGAATGAAAACAAAATCTTTGTGAGGGGGGAAAAACAGGCCACGGAAAGAATAGAAGGAATAACAGAAAACGTTTAGGCATTCATTACAGGAGAAAAGAAAAAGAGTGCGAGTCTGGCCGTAAGGAGTGCGTGTCTATAGCACCTGCAGGTCTATATCACAGAAACTCCCATCCCTGTACCTTTGGTTATTACCTTGAACCTCCGGTTTTACAGTACCTATCAATATACGTCCAGGAAGGGCACACCAACTGGAAGGAAATACTAATGACTTTTTGAAAAATTGTGTGATCATGTCACTTTTGTTTTTTCATCAGCTTTCCTCTCATCCAGCACATAGATGGACCAAACTACCCTGACTAGGATTAGTAGGAATCATGTCGGAAAATTCAGAGAACAAAATGAATCTCAAGTTTTGCTGAGTTCACCGATATCAAATTTTTGGTAGATGAGAAGATTACACATCAAATTAACCTGTTGAGGACGAGTCCAGAGTATTCTCGGGCAGGTGTCTATGGGAAATGTCTGTTGTAGCAAAATCAGTCCATCCTCAATGGGTTAAAGGTAAGTTGCACCGTTTCATCACTACAGTTTCTAGACATCAGACATCATCATTAACAGAACAGAGAGATTAATCTATGAACCAACCAATGCAACTACAACAAAATGTGAAAGAATGATCAAGGGCCATCATATCCTCGGTGTTCATGTCTATTTCTATCAAACTGCAGACAAGTATCTCTACATCTAGACAATGGATCTGGAAATCAACCTGGAATCGTTCAGACATGTGTTCAACAAGCTGCTCAGCACTGAAGTTCACCTGACCAAAAGTCCTCTCAACGTCACGACTTCTTGGGGCGGATGGATCCAGACGGTAATGATAAACATATGAAATCGATTGTTTGTTTTATCAGTCTAGACCTATCATACTGCCCAGTTTCCTGTTATTTCAAGGCACTGACCTCAATGTCTCAATTGTACCACTTGACCTTAAAGGAAGTATGAGCTATTTCTTTCTCCCTTAGCATCAACAGAGTATCAAAATGGACATACTGAGGATTAGAATAATGAGTCACATGTTCAAATGTGTCCTACCCACATTTGCAGGTAAATCAAAGTCAGAAATTGGCCTCAGTTTTGACTCATGCAAACAAGGATATTATGATCATTACACTTTTCTCATACCAAATGAATGAATGAGTGCTCAATCGACTACGTGGTCACTTAACCCTTGATGACAACTGACAAAAAAAAGACAACATAGCAACCTTGCTGAGCTTACAGTCAGTAGCTCATACTGACTAGGTTAGGCCTATATGGCATAAAGTGTCAAAAAATCAGCCATCTGCATACACAGTCTGAGGTGCACAAAACATTGCAGACTTCATAAAAACCAGGTGGGAGGATCAAAGGCATTTGTAAACTAGTTAACCTTAACCTTTAAATCTTTCGCGGTTTAGAAATATGCAACAGGACTTGAAAATCTAAGTGGCATCCTTGCAGGCATTTAAGGTTTCTCATTTGGACCTCAAGGATTGAAAATTTATGATTTATGAGCTCTGGATTTGGGCCAAAACCAATGGCCTATATACTAAAACACACCCCCCCCCCAAAAAAAAAAAGGAAAGAAAAACAAAGCATCAAAGTCCTCTTCATTCTAATATGTGCATAAATATATTGCTGTGACCTTCTATGATTGGGTTGCTGACTTTCCGTTCTATTATACAGAATAGGTCCACTTGAATGAGGCATAGATTTATCTAGGATTGGTCATTAAAGTCCTCCTCAAAAACACTTCAAACCTCACAAGGAGTTGATTAAAACTTCATTCACATCACACTGCTAATGAGAGACAACAATTAGGGAGCACAGATTATTATTAAAGAATTTCTGCAATCATGCTTCCCAATAAGCTGGCTTTAATTTGATGTCCAGCAGAGATAACACAATCTCCAGTGATGGGTCGACATTTGAAGACACACACCACACATGTAGAAACGGATGTTACCCTCTCTCACGGACAGGTGCGCTGAGGTACAATGACGAATGCTGAGAGCGGAGAACGGACTGGGACTTTGTGGGTAAGAATCGTTTGGACCATGTGACAGCAAGCCCTTTGCCGTGATGTGCCCCATGTGTGGATTTTAATAACGCCGATGACATGAGCTCCGGCTAATTAGTCTGGTATTAATCGCTATAATCTCTTGCCCACCTGCCCGTGAGATCCCCCTATCTTTCCTCCAAACCGCCCCTACGTCAAAAGCGCCGGAGGGGAGACTTTTCCCCAGAAGCAGACACATATGGCATCTAATCCCTCGAGATTACGCAAAGTACAGTCAAGCCACGACGGGGAGACATTAATTCTCTTGGCAGAAAAATATCCTCCAAGATAGTTTAGAAGGAGAATAGAGAGGGAAATATGATAGATCAATATAACTGTTAGCAAAAACTGAAGAAAATCAATTTGATGGTTGGCAAGTTTTTCTTCATGGCTCTGGAATATATGCAAAATATGCAGGTTGTACTGTCTAAACCTGTTACTAAAGACTTTCACCATTCTCCTAGTACAATACTGTATATTGCACATATATTCACAAGTTTAAGTTTTTGCAAATTGTGATATATAATGCACTGTTGTGAGTGCCAGCATTTTGTGATAAAGACCCATAAGGACGGAATGAGCAGCAAGTGTAATAACTGTTTGGGAAGCACAGTTAGCTCCTCTCCAGCTAGGAGATAATGTGCTTGTATTTGTTGAATACCGATATCTTGGCATGTTGGTAGTTCCACAGATATCAATCGACTCAAAAGAGTTGACAAAAATAAACCATTGCAAGATTATATGACATTCTTTTCTGTCATACCTATTCAAAATGAAATTCTGATGCCCAGAACAAAAACAAAACAAAAAAAAATCTGACTCATCATCGTAAATGCACACCCTTTTAGGCAATTTATGAAAATGGTAAGTTTCCTGATTATGTCATAAAGAACTTCCCATGTTCTCACTTCAGGTTCTTCATTCAAACAAATATACTGCAACAAGGGGGAAAAAGAGTCCTTATCCCGGAAAGCAAGGCTAGCCAGAGGGTCTGAGTATCTTGGAGGAACCTAAACCAATGATTGATCCGCCCTTCAAAAGAGTTCTCACCTTGGTTGATATCGAAAGGCCGTTGTTTTGCATATTCATGATTGCCGTGGAGATCTCGATGTCCAGCGTCTTCAGGAACGTCTCGATGTTGAGGATGCCTTCCATGCGGGTGCCGAGCATCGTCATGGCGTCTGGGAGGATGAATGGAGATGGAGAAACAAGAGGAGATATGGTGAGATTCCACCATCACATAGTCTCATGGGGGGCTAATGGTAACTTCTACCATACCCTGTCTCTTCCGAGACATACCCTGTCTCTACTTTACTTATATCATCATTTTACTCATGCAATTCTAAGCTGTTTTGAATAGTAATTACTTCGATCAACTTTCTAGCCAAGACTAGTCTTTGTAATGAAGAAATAGGAAAAATATGACAGATCAATTTTGTCATTAGCAATGTGATCCAAATCAAAGTCACCCAACATTTCCCCATGAAAGGAACAAATATCTTTAAATAAAATGTTTTAATAATTGCAGTTGATCTTGCTGATGTTTGTATTTGTTTTGTTCTTCACACTTGAGATAATCAACATTTTATAGGGTAGCACATCACATAAGTAAATACATTTTAATTGCTCAGCAAGGCAGCTTCCTCACCATACAGCATGATTGGGCCACGCCATCCAGATAAAGTTGGTCTGCTGTAACTATCTGTGTCTGCACTATACCTTTAAAGTACTTTGTAGGCATGGAAAGTTCACAGGATATTTAATTTCAGGGCTACATGGAATACAGGAAAGTCAAAACAGCAGCACAAATTGCTAGAATGGTATAACCCCCCCCCCCCCCCCCCCCCCATGCATACCTATAACCAATAACAATGAGGGAGAAGGAGGTCTTGCTGTTCCTCAAAATTAAAAATGCGCCCTCTCTTGTTCGGCCCTCCTCAGATGTTCGTGTGAAGTACAACTCACACTTGTGTTTTCAGTAGTCCTATGCATGAAGACAACTACTTTAATTGGCAGAAACCATCACAAAAGCAATGTTGTACACTTGGATTTGCCCAGTAAATGTCTTATCTCGGGTAGTTATCATCTGATGGACATTCTCAGATCAGGATATAACACACACAAATACAAAATCATTATCAGCCTCATAATCTACTCTGTATACCCAATGCTTTTATATCATTCATGGTGAAGCTACTAACACTGAAAATGTTTTGCAGTGTGGTGTTCTCTGGCCTATATTAAAGGGACTTTTTGCTGAAGCCATCAAAGGAATTTGGACAAAGTACAACACTGCCTATTCTGAGGCTAGAAATCTCCTTTGTGTTTGCCATGAATAGGCATCATAATTCAGTCTTCTAATGCTAATAATAATAATAAATCAAGCCAAACACTGTTAATGCACAAACACTAAAATATCTCAAACCCACAAGGGCTTTCATAATTGCTCTGAAACCCTTTTCACGTAGACAGCCTCGCATGATGCACAAAAAATTTGCTCACAAAGACGTTTCATTGACTCATCTGCTTATTCAGCATTCCTCCCACTGTTACCACCTTTTGTCCATCTCCCTTGACTCACTGTTCACAGAAATCCCCATGTTTGCTCTTCCAAAGACACCATACTGGTAAATACACAAAGAAAACACAAACCCCCCCTCCCCTTCCATCCCCTCCCATCCAAAATCACATAGGGAGAACAAAAAGAACCCCCTCTGTAAATGACAAAATAAACTCCCACAGAGTGAGAACCACAGCAGAGGGGGAGGTTACTGGTATACCATCTCTCAGAGGGTTTGAGATGAAGATACCTCCTTCCCATTCCGAAGCAAGAAAACAGGCAGCTTCCCTCTTCATCGGCTATCCATGCTCAGTCAGATGTATTCCCAGATTATACCCCTGACAATAGCCTGAAGATGACACATAGGTCGGCTACCTGGTCAAATACCCCGTTACCTTTCTTTCCCCTTCTCTCTATCTCTATCATCCTTTCTTCCTTTCCTTCTCTCTTTACCCCTTAAGTGGATAACCCGAGAGCAATGCTTGTCTCGCATCTGAGATCCTTTAAGCCATTTGTACTGACCCATTTCGTAACTCCTCACCATTTTATCAACAAAAATCAGGGAATATATGACGCTGTTTGCCTAACAGCTCCATCTATTGGTAGAGTTCCACATGGATACCAACACTGATTAACTGAATCATAATGGCACACATGCATCTGCTTACAAATATGCCACCATCTCTGTAAAACTGGTATGTGAGCGGAGACTAACTACTTCGATGCCTGAGGTGGAGAAATCAGCTGGAATAAAAGAAAACACCAACAACAACCTTTGCCCATCTCATGAATAGCTCACTGATGAGTCATTGGTTGCCATGGAAACCTGTGTCCTGGAGATGGAGGCATCAGGAGAAATGAGACTGGCAGGGTTGGCAAATGTGGCTGTGAGGTAATGCCTGATAAAGCTGTTATGAGGTGTGTGATTCTGATCATTTGCGCCTAGTCTGAATACATCAGACCCAATCAAAACAAAGTCCTTTGTCTGCAAGAAACAGTAGTTCTGGCATATTGGAAGCCAGTTCAATGGCGGAGAAATTACGGAATGGTTTAATACACAATGGGGGGAAAGAGTTCTATGTGTAATTAATGCCTGCATTTCAGCCACTATGAACAAGAGGTTTTCTGTGAAGACGCTATCATTAAGGAATACTTCTACCTTCCTTCCTTTTCTATGGAGGCCTATAAACTCTGAATTACTTAACTTCAGGTTTCACCATCATGAATTACATGTATAGATACTTCAGTGATTATCACACAAGTGAACTTCATCACAAATAGATAGTATAAGTAACCAAAAACAATGACACCCTCCCCCCCACCCACCCTCCCGAAATATGAATTGATTTGTAATACAACATATTCATCTCCATCACAAAATACCCCCACTAAAAATGAACATGTCAACACTCAGTCCAGGTATATGACAAAACGAAATTGGTTGATTATCAAATCATATTAAGGTAATTGGCAATGTGTTGTAAGCAGAAAGATATAAAAGGTCTGGGCCACCTAGACTAATGCCCACACACTGTTATCATGGATGAGAATGCCTGTGTGCAGTACAAATGGGGCATGCATAAAGCGAGGTTTTCCGCGATGCTGTGGTGATGATGAACTGTGATTGTCATCTGGGAGCCATACAGGGGGCGACTCTACAACTCAAAGCATCCCTCTCCCCACCCCCACTATACCACGAGTAATATGTACGCTCCTCCTCTTTCTCTAATGATGATGTATCGCCACATTTTTTCGGCTGATGTTTTGAAATAACTGATGGACGGGTCGTGAAGTCACGTCATTTCTGTCCAGCATTCAGCACAGGGTGAGACCAGGACTGTTTTGATTGAAACTGACATAACAGGTTCATGAAGGTGAAAATGGGTGATTTGCAAGAAAATATGATTTTCCAAGTAAAGGCAAAAGCTGTTCTTTGATCCAAAATCATAAGGTAAACTTGAATACAGTTTGGTTACATGTGCAAAAGTGACCTTGTGTATTTCACAATTGTCTTTTAAAAAAAAAGAATCATGAACTCACTTATATTGCATACAAGGTTTGGCAAAAAGTTGTTGAATGAGAAAAACTAATGAAACTGCAAAATACAACTTTTGCAGTACTACATTATCAGAATCTGCTCACAAAAAGTTGACATTTGACAGTGTATGCATCAGATTGGTCTGATATTGCAGCACTTGAGATAACTGTAATGGAATGAAACTTCCTCACATACATTCTTTCTATTCTCTTTTTATTTTTGGATCAATTGTATGACACTATTCTTGCCATTAACCCTCTCACACTTTTTCTTTCAAAATCTTGGGGGCAGGAAATAGCACATCTAAGGATACAGGTGTGTGTGTGTGTGTGTGTGTGTGTGTGTGTGTGTGTGTGTGTGTGTGTGTATGTGTGTGTGTCTGTGTCTGTGTCTGTCTGTGCATATGTCTGTCTGTCTGTGTCTGTGTGTCTGCAGTTGTATACAGGATATGTAATTTTTTCCACAGGATATGTATATATTTACAATACAGGAGAAAGAAGGCCATTGATAGTCTGACCACTAGCAATCCCACTCCTTTGTTCTGACCACAAAAATCTGCCTTCACTAAAAAAAAAATCAAATAATGGCCTCACTTCACTCGGCAACGGAACCAGGCATTGGCAAAATTTCAACATCCTGTTTCCTACTCCCAGCTTTGTCCTTTGTGAAAACAGTGGTAGAGTACAGAGCCAACTGAGCAATTTATGGGTCAATGGATGAACGGTTCAAGTTGTTCTGCCATGCCAAGAAACAACAACAACAGAAGTAGATTGAAACAATGTGTAGTCTATGTACACATCAGGAATTCATTGCTAAGTTCATGCTAACTTGTAGACTGAAAATGAGCTACTATAGCTTTTTTTTTTCATGTACCATAACTTATATCCCTGTCTGACTTGAGTTTTTTTTTTCTCTCTCTCTGCAAAATTATTTCTCAAAATAAAATAAAGCCATGAGACACACAAACCAATCCTTTTTATTGTATGTTTTACCTGATGTTAATAACTCTTGACATATCAGTATGCAATTATCAATGTTACTAACACAATGTTAATAACAACTAAAACACCTCATTCGCTCTTGAAAATGTCTGAAAAAATAGAAATGACAAATCAAAGACCTATATCATTCATAAGATCACATATCTGAATTATAATAAATCCCTTCCCCCATCCCCCCCCCCCCCCCCGAAAAAGAACAAAAAGTAAGTCAAACAATATGTGTGTATTTGTAGCACTTACAAAGCATTTAAACCTAACTGTCATCACTTCCCTAGATTGATGTGTGCACCTACTGGGAGTACTAGTATATTAGCCTAATTCAAAAAATGTGATTAACCAGGATATACGAGGGATGAAATCCTGTTCTCTTGCGAGGCCATTATGTGGGATGAGGTTTGGCAGGAACAGAGGACACTGATCGGGAGGAAATCCCCCCCATTCATGGAAGAGATGGAAGCGAGCTCCAACGACGAGATGAGTCAGTCACGTCAGGATGGACGCCGACAGCCAACGGATCGTGAATTAAACATGGCGAGCTGGCCGTTAATAGGTCACGGCCAGAGACGTTCACACCAGCCATGCAGCCCCTCGCTGTTCTGGTGGAGTTGGTGAGGGGGGTTACCGCAGAACACGCATTAATGAGTTCATGATCACCAACAAGTTTGACAGCGGTATGACGGGAAATGGATCATCCCTACTAATCATTGTTATTAGTCATATATCTATCAATGCTTCCCTTATGATTGTGTCATCTCTGTGAAAAAAACATGGTTTATCATATCTGCCTTCCTGACAATTTACACAGAAATTTCCCATCCACAAGTCATGAGATTTGAAGGATAGATGCTCATATTCCTGAAAGGTGTTCACGAATGATCAGATACACCTAACTGCGAGTAAATGTGTCGGAAGATTTTGAATTGTACACACCAGTGTCACTCACCCTCTTCATAATTTGAATCCAATCGACTCTGAGACCAACAAACATTTTAACACATGGAACTACATCATGCATCCAAGAATACACTGAACTTGTAGGGCAGAAATCATGAATTCTGTACAATGATTCTTGCTGTAAGCATTTTTAACATGAGACAGACAGACCTGTGAATTATGAACAATCATGAAAAGTGATAAGTGTAACATCTGATCTACAGATACCACATGCAGACACTGTCAACAAATTTTTATAGTCATTTGATGAAGGTGACTGCTGTTACAGATCAATGACCTCTAAGACATACCTGACTGTATATCCTTACTACATCCATAATCCCGAATTGTTAGAAGTCATTTGGAGAATCCAGTTAAACCATATATCATCCTATTACACACATTGGGGCACTGTAGTCATCATCAAATTCAAATGGCAGCATCTTGACAAACAGGCTCGGCGGTCAAAGCCGCACACTGCCACATGTGAATGCAGCCATCAAGGAACGAGAGGCCGCCCGAGGTGCCGATAAACTCGAGCCGCGGTGTGAGGAATGGTGTTTGCGCGTACCTCTTTTGTGCCTCTGCAGCCATCAGATGCACTCCTTAAGCCGTGATTGGGGAGGCAACCTGCCGTTTGACGGCCTCATGCTTCACAATTTGCTCCGCAATCGGTCACGTGGTCCGAGAGAGGATCTCCATGCAATTGATGGGCGACAGTCATCAGCCGGCGTAATTCATCTCGTCCTGGACTCTCTCTGATTTGCACAAGTCATCTGAATTCTTTATCACTTTGCTCTCAGCTTCTTTTCTTTCCCTACCTTCCACACATTTCCTTCTCCATCTACCCATTTTGAGTTCTGGTGCATCTTGTATTTTTTAAACAACTGTTTTTTGCTCTCCTGTTCACTCCTTTCAAGAGACTTTATTTTGATGACTTGATACATAGCTTTTGTGCCTGAGTTGTTAAATGCTTCCCCTGGAGGTATTACAAAACTTTCCTCTGAAAATTTTTATAAGGAATCCCTGTACAAACAGCTGCATCCAGTTTTGTTCTAAGTAAAGCTTCCAGCAAGTTTTTTTTGTGTGTATAGAACACATACTTAAAAATCAAATCCAAATATGCATGAATTCATGTGGTTAGAAATCTACTGTAAGCATCCCGATATTTCCTTAAGAACTGAATGAAAACTAGGGAAAATTAGACTTGAGTAGTTACATATATGCAGAAAGTAAGTCATTAGTAGACATATATAATACCTCCACTTAACAGTGACTGTCCAACGGCACATAACTTAACCCTCGAATTCCCTTAATTTCCGCATACCATTAACTCAGCACATTTCCAACTTGGGATAAAGTTTATTCTATCCTCTCTTGGATGATACCTGGACCGCTTTGTTTTTCTCCCATCCAAAAGCTTTTCCTCCCTCATCTAACATCCAAGATCTGTGAAGCAATCCAATCTACTTACTGGTGTCAGCCCCTTCCCATTCCTACTTCTTCCCCCATGTTACAATCTCCCCATCCTTCCCTCACCCCAGGGTTTACTTCCAATATCTCATCCCGTGCAACTACCTGTGTTGACCCCACCCTACTGCTACTACCAATCTCTCCTTTGCAATTCTCCCCCCATTACCTCCACAAATTCACCCCTCTTAGTACCACTCTCTCTCCTTTTGACCCCATTCCCCATCCTACCCTGTCTCATCTGTCTGTGATGAATCTTACCCTTACCCCCTCCCCTCATTTCTTCCCCCCCCCCACCCTATGACTTATTTCCATAATCTCATTCCCCTACCATTACCTGTCCGAACTCCCGCCCCTACCAATCTCCTTCATGCATTTCTTCCCATTATCTTCCACAATACCATTTATCCCACCCATCTCTTCTCCTCCCCATCTCCCCTCTCATCTCCCCATTCCATCCCATGCCCCCCATTAGACTTTCTTGCATCTCTACAGCACAATTAGAGGGAGGAACACTGCCCTTCTTGCTTGAAGTGTTTAAAGTATGAATCACTCATCAGTGCATCCCAAACAAGGCAAAAACAAAATGATGCTGAAAAAAGACAGAAAGATAGAGAGGACGAAAGAGAAAGGAAAAAGGGGGGAGGGGTGGGAGGGGGGGTGGGGAAGGCACGGAGTGAAAGCTTTCTCTACTAGGCTTGATGAGTAAGTGCCATTTATGACAAGACCAAAAATAGAGTCTGTTTGTTCTGCATATCAACGTGGCCGACTTGACCCCAGGGTCCTCCAATACTACAGTATGTATCCAACCCGTGTGGATTTACTGTAGAATCTTATGGAAACAGAATGCTACTAACAAACTTGTCCACTTGCACACCTTGCCCGGGGCCACTAAAACTCGCAGTTGGGCAAGTAATACGAATGTACACAAATTACTGTTAAAAGCTTTTGGCTCTCTCAATGATTCCAATGTGGACGAGTGGTATAAAATCTTTTTGTCATTCTCTTGGAAGTTCATAATGCATAGAGCAAAACACACAACACATATCTGAAGCTTCTGCTCCACAGAGCCCTGATTTTATCTCGGATCATTACCACTGATCATGTTAGCCAACCCTCGTGAAATGCAGATATTTACCCATCACATATCAAGAACATCATCAAAATACACACATAGCATCTCCAGTCATTGCTCCTACATTGCTTGATGAAGCAGACATTTTTTAATGCCTGATCTTTGAAACAGCAAATCTCATTAATATCAAGCGTGCGAGACATAAGACTCTGGACTTGGAGCAAGTCGCCAGGTCCCGTTCCCTTATCTGATACCTGATGTCAGGTTTGTTTGATGAGCGTAACATTACATTCTGTAAATTTGCCTAATGAACTATTACTTCCTTATTGTTATTAGAAACTGAATGCACACATAGTTTGTTCCAACAGCGTCATATTTACATTGCATCTGACAACTGACTGGCGAGTGTCATCTGGTCTCATAAACTCTGGATCACAGGTTGTGCGATGTGCAAAGGCTGGTATATTCTGTGTGCAGTCCCTAGCCTGGATTTACAACGTGTCTTTGCATTACAAAGTTGTTCTCTCTTTGGCTGCTCTTTCTACCCAATCACAGTTTGCCAGCTACACAAAGACAAAAGCAATCTCTTGCTCAAAAACAGAATGTGCTGTCAGCTGAAGGCCACTATTGCGGCATAAGATTTGAGCTTTAATAAAAACAAAGCAATCAATTTTTTTATGAAATAAAAATTTGATTAATCAAAAGTGGGGAAATTTATAGGCATTATTCCAAATATGGTATAAAACAGTGCCCTTAGGGTTTTGATTTCTAACATTTTACTGAAAATGAAAATAAGATTGACACTATGATGTAGAAGAGATTACGCTCTACACCGTGATACCAATAACTCGATATTCTAAAAAAAAAACTGCGATAAAGCCCTTCTGGTTCTCAGCCGACAATATAATGAAATCACTGACTGGGACAAGAATGCGCATAAATTTGAATACATTACGAAACCCAGCATACGTACTGTTCGGATGGAGGGAGTTCTTACCTGTGAAGTAATTCCACTCGGCGTCCACCTCCGCCTGGCTGGCGAGGCACCCCTTCATAATGTTGAGGCAGAAAGTGTTGCACGGCTTCACGTACGGAATTCCCTTACAATGAGGGCAGTATGTCATGCGCATCAAAGCTTTCCGACACTCCGGTGTGGGCTCCACCTGTTGAGGTGAACGAGACGCCAGTAAAAATCGATCCAATTTCTGTAAGATGACTCCTGCTGGGGTTCTGTGAAGACCTTTTCCGTCAACGCCTCTTTCACGGCACCACCAGTAGTCATAGACACGTTCCCTCATACTTCTAACAGGCACCATAAATAAATTTGCATATTGAATATAAGAGCTTAAAGCGTCCCGATAGTCTGAAGCTATTCCAAACTCCATAATACACTCAACTGCACATTACTACTCTGCAGTACATGTTACATATAGTACATCACAAATTGCATTACTCAGCACTTAACTTGCCTCACCAAATTATACTGCATCACATTACACTATACCTTTGACACTCTACACTACTCCAATCCACACCAAGCTTCACAAGACATTGAATTATACCACAAAACACTACACTACATAACATTAAACTATACTTCACAACATCTATAACATTATATTCTTGCACTGAATGCAATTTAATTCATCCTGCAAATCATACCTTGGTCCCTTTCGTCACAGAATCCCGACCGATTCCCAGGCCCTGCACAAACGTTCTTGCTGCCACGAAGGAGCGCTTGGCGCGTTCCCTCAGTGCGAAGGGCACCTCGCCGAAGGGCTTCAAGCTCGTCATGTATTGCGACGTACACTCCCAGAACGTGTCGTCGTACGAGTAGTGTGGGTTGAGCAAGATGAACATCCGCTCAAAGAGATGTGTGAAGAAGTCGTCCATCACCTGTACAGGTGCACCACAAGCAACAAGGGCACATTATCAATTTCTGTTCCATAAATTATCAAGTTGAGTACACTCTATTACTGACTGCCTTAACTCTTGATACCTCATATTAATCTGTGCATATTTCATAAACAAAATGAAAATCGCTTTACATCAAAATGTAAAAATGCACAATTTGTGCCTGCATCATAATGACAAAAGGAAAATATAGTTACCGACAAATTCAAATTGTACCATCACTGAATTGGAGGAAGAACAACATCATTCAAATGACATCATAGATTTGCTACTCTAGAAGTAGAATATGTAAATGACATACTTTTATTATGTATACATGTACCATCCCAAGATACACAGTCATATTCAGTGTGCACAAAATTCCCTTCATCTTTTTTTTAAAATTAAAAATCATTAAGTCTGGAAAAGCATCTATATACTACCATAAAAAAGTACACGGTGGAAAAAGATAATAATAGAAAACAAGGAAAAATATGATCACTGAATGGGATTTATGATCCATGAACGGGATTTAAGAGGTTGATGACATCCCCCACACAGGCAGCACTTTTGGAAAATTAATTACATGCTGTCACATTTGCAGGGGAAAAAAAAATCCCTTTAGATCACACTCCCACTATAAGGCCATTATCCTCAAAGGTGTATCATGCAGGCCCATCACATCAGCAAGCTACATTTGATTAAATCAGTAATGGTGCATTTGCTTCCTCACACACAGAGTGTGTCTTTGTGTGTGTGTGTGTGTGTATTTCCATATTTCTGTATATGGCTCCACCATGAAAAGATACAATGAGGCTAAATTAATATTTTCAGCACACACTTGGCATCAGTGCATACCCAGAGCAAACATTTATGTTTTCACCAAGCTCTTGTGTACACTCAGATATAAAAACCTGCTGATATACCACAAACAAAAGCTATCCATTCATGACAATTTCTGTGGAGGACTTGGAGGGGGGGGGGGGGGATCAAACGGCTGGAACACCGCATTGATGGCGCTGCCCATGCCGATAATACACAAAGCGCGTCACAGAATCGGTCAATATCCAAAAATCTTTCAGGAATGAATTGTGTACAGCTGTATCACTGATGTCTATGAAGTATACAGCCCCTGCGATACGGTGCAATTAACTCACTGATAAGAGGCCAAAGCTTTTGAATTCGTAACAGTCATCGACGCACTGTGAAGGAAGGGAAGGACAAAAAAATCTCGAAAGTTCACCTCCTCGTATCTCCCTTATTTAAGCACCAAATCCCTTCAAACTTCACACATATATCTAATATGGATATATCATCCTTCATATGATTGGGCGAAAATGCTGATGAATCTTTCGAGATATGTGTGTTTTTCTGTTTGAGTCGACCGTGGGAAAGGGTTAAGATTTTTTCTGGACATAAGTCTGTGCCTACATGAATATGCATTTGATTAACATATTGCTAGTCTGTATACACCAGACTCACTCCCTGCGAAGTTTCGTGTTGGCGCAATTAGTAGTTAGGTGAAAATGAGAGCAAAAAGACAACCCAATTTAAGACAAAATACTGGACATGCACAACTAGATCATCCTCCTGCGCATGCGTTCTCTACTGGTCAGTGCACGCTTAGCCAATCAAGGGTGTCAGGTTCGGTGCAATGCGACAGGGTTCAGTTTTCGGTCCACAGGGTGGTGAGTGGGCAAGAGAGGAACCCTGCAATGCGCTTCAACTGTTTCACATAGCACAAAAACCGATACATCGGACTGCGTACTCCTTACGCTATGGATTTTACGTGGGTCACAAGTGACAGTGATCTCAATTTTTTCTGGACATATCCGTGCACCAAATGATACAGAAAAGATATTTGGAACACAGTATGGATATACTACCATAAGTCATATACCGAAGTTTCATTTTTGGGCAATGAAGGAAAATGTGAAAAAATAACACTTGTTTTGAGACCAAATTTTCTGTTTTGGAAGCTAAGTTTCAACGTTATTTTCACAGGTTTATCCTCAACAAGGAAAAGTAGAAATTACGCGGTGCGTAACATATGTCCCCGCCGGAAGTAGCATTTTGTAACAAAATGTGCAATATAGGTAAAAAATCAAGGTCAAAGGTCAAAGAAGTCAAAGGTCAAAATTCTGTGTAGAAGTTTTGAAGCCCTCACCTAGTGCCATCACATAAAGCAAATGGAATCGAAATTGGGTTAGAAATGGCGAAGGAGTAGCATTTTGTAGCCAATGTACAATATAGGTCAAAAATCAAGGTCAAAGGTCAAAGAAGACAAAGGTCAAAATTCTGTGTAGAAGTTTTGAAGCCCTCACCTAGTGCTATCACATAAAGCAAACGGAATCGAAATCGGGTTAGAAATGGCGCAGGAGTAGCATTCTGTAGCAAAATGCACAATATAGGTCAAAAATCAAGGTCAAAGGTCAAAGAAGTCAAAGGTCAAAATTCTGTGTAGAAGTTTTGAAGCCCTCAACTAGTGCCATCATATAAAGCAAACGGAATCGAAATCGGGTTAAAAATGGCGAAGGAGTAGCATTTCGTAGCAAAATGTACAATATAGGTCAAAAATCAAGGTCAAAGGTCAAAGAAGTCAAAGGTCAAAATTCTGTGTACAAGTTTTGAAGCCCTCACCTAGTGCCATCACATAAAGCAAACGGAATCGAAATCGGGTTAGAAATGGCGAAGGAGTAGCATTTTGTAGCAAAATGTACAATATAGGTCAAAAAATCAAGGTCAAAGGTCAAAGAAGTCAAAGGTCAAAATTCTGTGTAGAAGTTTTGAAGCCCTCACCTAGTGCCATCACATAAAGCAAACGGAATCGAAATCGGGTTAGAAATGGCGAAGGAGTAGCATTTTGTAGCAAAATGTACAATATACACTTGTAGGTCAAAGGTCAAGGTCAAAGGTCAAGGTCAAAGGTCACGACTGAAATTCTGTGTAGAAGTTTCAAAGCTCCCATGTAGTGCTATCATATAAAGCAAACAGAATCAAAATTGGCTCATAAATGACAGAGAAGTAGCAAATTGAAGATTTTGATCACACACGGACGCACACACGGACACACGGACACACGGACGGACGGACACACGGACGGACACACGGACACACACACGTACGGAGCCCGTTTCATAGTCCCCTGCTCGAACTCGTTCGGCGGGGACAATAAAACCCAAAATAACTAACATAGCGAGTTAGAGAATAGTTTTTTCTTCAATTTGCTGTATAGATTTGATCATTTGATGGCTTCTGAGGTGAGATATTGCGATTGTCCTGCAACACTTCCCCAGTGGTTTTGCGTACACAAGCTGTCTACTTTATGCAAATGAGGCTTCGAGGTCATACGCTTTTGGCGAGTTAATTGCGCCGTATCGCCGCGCCTGTATACACATAGCTGAAAAATCTCGACTGGAGTCAATCATTACCAATAAGCATTTGCTTTGATGACCACATTTGCTGATGGACGCTATTCGTTTTTTTTTTTTTAATGTACCCTGGTGCAGGCAGTGTATGTAGACTGATTTAATCAGACCACCTATGTTCCTCACATTACAGAGCCTTATACCTGATCAATTCCTTTTATTTAAACTGATTCCACTTAAATAGAACTTTTTGTTGACTTTGGGCATGCAGGTTTTCTTGCTGGAATTGTCCTGTTGCACAACTCAAGTGCTGTAAATGATTGTGCCAAGATAGCAGGACACATTCCACCAGATGACAAGTATTCACATAACACAGACACTGACCTGTATGAGATCAATGTCCATCCCATGGTAGTAATTCCTGAAAAGACGGAAGAGGTCATCAAAGATGTGTATATACTGCTCATAGAGCTGACCGTACGTGTCCACGAACATCTGGTGCAGGTCTGCTTGTGAGGTGTCGATAAGTACTTTGATAAAATCTGCATGGGACGATAGATAAAAGAATAACAATGTTACAACATAATTACTCAATGATGACTTAATCAAATATGTAGGCCTACAATGATCATGACTTTATCAATAAGATACAATCATGAAGAGCATGTCCTTGTCAGCAAAGAGTGAACATGTGAAAATCCTTCATAATCATGGGTATATACTTATATGAGTATATACTTATATGAGTACATACTTATGAGTATATAAATTAGGACTACACATATATGAGTATATACTTGTATATATGAGTAGGCCTATATAGCATAGGACTACTCACATATGAGTATACTTATATGAGCATATGTATGAAACTGTCTACAGTTATGATATGTACCGTATATTATCATAACTGCCATCAGTTTAATATAAGTACATCACACATTGATACAACGACTCCATGATACCTTTTCTGTAGGGCACACGCACAAATGTTTCATTAAATATTTGACATCAGCCCCCCCCCCAGCTACACACACACACACACACACACACACACACACACAAACACACACCTCTATTCTGACACTAAGAATATTTGTCATATCAGTTCTGTATTAGCCATGACAAATGAGCGACAGTCTTAAAAGCAGAAAACATAAACAAGAAAAACATCCGGTGCCCTCAAGCTACCTAGATGTATCAACCAAGGTCAGGCGAGGGGGATGGCTCGTCAAGAATGTGAAGGTAAATAAATCACATGGCAAACTGAAGCGGAGGTATGACGCTGGGAGCATAAAGTAGGAGAGGAAGGGAGAGATACAAGGGACACAACCAATGACTTGTTTCTGACCATAGTTACGTTCACACGCAGTTGCCAAACTTGGGGTTTAGGTCGAAAACTTAACTGTAGATGATTAGCTCCACTCGTGAATTCACAACGCGGGTTCACACGTGCACCTAAACTTTAAGTTACAACTTCCCAGCGAATCCCACTTGATGATTACACCAGAAGTGTAGAGTCTTTGCTAGATGCCCTTATGCCCCTACAAAATAGCCCGCTGCAGGTTGACCCAGATGCGAACGAGAAGCAAGGTTCACGCTAACTCACAAGCTCGTTGATTATTGTGTCCACACAGAGTGAAACTACCGAGTGGGGACCCCCCTGGCTTGTGGAGAGAGCATGAACCCTAAGATGCCTTGTGGTTCTAATCATCGACTAAACTTTAAGATTGCTAACTTTCGAGTGCGTCCACATGGTGCTAAACTACAAGCTAATCATCGAGAGTTAAAGGGATTGTACAGTTATGGTTGAGACCTAATTTCAGGTTTCTAACAATTTTTGGTGACATAATGAGAAACCTCTTATAAAATGTGAAAGAGCATGTAATTCTATGAGGAATTCAACGTTTATTTGATGAAAATTGGTTTTGAAATGGCTGAGATATCAAAAAAGATCGATTCTAATAAAGTGTGGGACCCACACTTTATTACGATCGCTTTGTTTTACTTTGTTTTTTTATGTTTCAGTCATTTCAAACCCGATCTTCGTCAAATAAACTTTGAATTCCTCTTAGAATGGTATGTTCTGTACTATATCATAAGTGTTTTCTTGGTATCTCGCAAAAAGTTAAAAACCCAATTCTCATCTCCACCAAAACTGTACTATCCCTTTAAATTTTTGACTTAGACTTAAACTTGTCAAAGCTTTAGGAACAGCGTGTGAACCTAACTATTATGAAAGGCCCACGGTATCTTTTCTAATAAGCTAACAATAATCTGAGTGGTTCCAAGAGATGACGAGAGAGAGAGAGGGAGAGAAAGAAAAACAACAACAACTAATAACGGTACATACAAAGATGTTATTACGAGGAGTTTTACATGTAGCAAAAAGGAAACCCAGCAAAGAGCCAAAACTTTCAGACCAACTCTGCTCTGACATGATGTATCAAGATGCCAGTCTGCGGCCCTGAAAGAGCCCCCCCATGCCATCTGTCACAACTTCATACCCGACTCCCTAGTCACCATCGGCAGCATCATCTCCGCCACACACTGGGGACTATCAGTGTCCTCCCTGCCTTGGACTGACACCAAAGTATCCATGACTCGCAGGAAGATGGAACGACGATGCAGGAAAGGAAAGATTCAGGAAATAAAAGCAAGAAGAGACATCCAGAGAAAAGACAAAGAGACAGACAGACAGACAGACAGACAGACAGGCAGGCAGGCAGACAGACTGACAAGTGGGTTCTCAGAGAAACAGAAGCTGTTCCAGAAACAGAAATGTACCTTACATGTTTTAAAGGTGGTATGACACATTATGGTCATCACGTGACTGGCTACAGAGGGATCAGTTAGAAGTAAGAACAGTTTGGGACAAAACAAGACATCTATATAGGTAGAGTTGAAAGAGAGACAAGAATAGAATAAGCTAATATCATGCCTCAATGACCAAACAAAGAGTGCAAGAGAAAGTGTTGATGTGTGCAAACATTACTGTCATTTCAGGGCATGGATTTCATAGAGCATTTTTCTCATTAAAAAAAAAAAGAATGCAAACATGCTCTCCAAAGACCTTCTCAAGATGAATCTGAAAGATTGTTATTTAACACATCTTTCTAGAGAAAACAAAAGTATCACCTTCACAAATGCTTACAAAATTTTGTTTGGTCATTTTGTGTATGACTCAAATGAAGCGTGCAATACAAGAGACGTAAGTCACATGACCTATTCTTTCTTCTTCTTTTTTTGGACAGGCTATAAAATGACATGGTCTGTGGTACATATTAGGCTTAATTAGTGGTTATAAGTATGGTTTATGTCCTTTTATCCTTTACATTTCATCCAATTTTCTAACTGCTTTGTGCTTTTCGATTTTATTCAAGTCAACTTTCGCTACCAGTTGAATATCCTGTCATAGTCGTACCATGCTTAAATGATGAGTCATCAGTCAAAGTATACAATGATCCTATTCACCATCGGTATCCCACAATGCCTTGCAAATTGAGTGCACCTGCCTGTAAGGCAATGGAACAGTCACCAATTCTACACCCAACCTTTAACGTTTACACTGAAGATTAGCTCCTATTAAGGTTCACTCCTGGAATAGACCCCGCCTGGCTGACACCAATGTCAGAAGAACCGGGTTTACGGTTTGGAAGGAAACGGGATTCCGGGCCGTTCGCGTTTTTCGGCCACTAAGGGGAGGATGATGGCAGGGTATCGTTGGCAGTGCTGGAGTTTAATTAAAGAATTCCTCCACTTTCTCTCTTTTTCTCAGGGGGCACTGGCTGGCACAGTGACCCCTTCACTCAGCTCCCCTCCAGCTTTGAGGGAATGTATAGCAATCCCTCCCACGGCGCCACAGTGAAGAAGGTGAGAAATCCTCCACACTGTGATACACATACCAGGACAGAATAACAAACTGACAGAGTGCACACTACACTGCACACACAGACTGGGCGCATGCAGTCTTAGCCAAATTGCCAAGGGCCCAAACATTCACATTTGGGTCAGAATATTTGAGAAAACTAATGACAAGTGCATGAATTTAGGGGGAAAAGAAAAAAAAAAAGAAGAGTGATAAAAAGAGAGAAAGAAAAAAGGGGTACACTTGAATATATTCACGCATAACTTCCTCCAAGACAGAGGAGACAACGAAGCTAACATCACATAGTCTTTTGTTTTGTTTAAATAACACGCTCAGGGATGTTACCAGTTTTGCAAATATACTTTTAAAATTCGCTACAATAAAAAAATACCAGTCATTATAAAGAAAAGCAGGAGAGATAAAGTATAAATTATGATAATAGGTATCAGTATTTTTTTTTATCAATTTTCTATGAAATTCAAAGTGCTGTTTCACATAATATTGTCTTACACATTGAATCTGACTTTCATCAGTGCTAATGTTTTGAACAAAGAATCAAAGCCCCTCCAACAGACCCTCACTGGAAGCTGAAAAGCCTCCATTACAGGCAATGTGTTATCAATGTTCAAATATGACAATCTCTTTTATTGGGGATTTTGAAAAAGCTCATTCCACATTGAAATCAAAACTAAATCCAATATGGAGACATTGGCTTCAATTTGGCTTCAATGTCACATCTATGCTTAATGACTTCCATTTGACCTCTGTGATTCTGTGATTCTGCGAAACCGTCCTCAACCACGCGAGCAGACAACCCTGAACGTCAAACAAAATTTGATTAGTCACATATTAAAAATGGCTGCAGAGAAACAGATGAGCCTTGGATAATAAAGACATCAGAGACATTGCGTGGGACTGGGATCTCAATACACAATTATGCCTGTGGAGAAAAAGGCATAGGTCATGCACTCACTCCTTTGGCTCAGGAATTAATGCATTCAATGTCATAGCATACAGACATCCATTCCCCCAATATGGAGCGCATGCGGCGTAATTGATTGATTCCATACATCGCATAATGGGTAAGAACTGGCCGGAGCACGGCATTCTGGTATAAACATGATGAATTCGATCCTCATGTGCATACCACAATGAGAGTACAGAATTCCTTATTGCAGATCAGGAGAACCAAATATAGTTCATAATGCCAGAGGATGTATCAAAACATGCTGTAAGTACATGATGTACATCCTCTCCATTTTCTACGGACATTTTGTATAAGGACATACACACTTATATTTCCCATATTTTGACTTACGGTATTAATCAATGTTACGGCAAGCATCGAATTTCCCTCAAATGACTAATGACATCAGTTTAAAAACATCTTCCATACTTCCTTACTGGAATGATGTGTTCATATAGGTTTAAAATGGAGTTGAAATATCATACACTTGGTCTTTGAGAATACAACTTAAAGAGGAATTCCATCCTGATATTATGTTGCTTTGTATGAAAACAGAAAAATCAGAGAAGCAGATCACTGAAAATTTGGGGGAAAAATACACACACATGCACAAAAGTTTTGAGTTTCAAAAGTTTAGAGGGCAAGACAAATTGGCAACTCTGTGTGACATAGATGTTGAGCAGCTCTCCATTTCATATACACAAAATGTCACAAATGTTCATTTTCTCACAAGAAGAATTTTCGTCAGTTCTGTTCTTCGTGTATGATAATCTTAAATATCATACATTTTTGCATGTCCTCCTCAGCGGATAAGTTTTGTCTGTACCAAAATATCTGAGAAAAATGAAAATCAGTGTAATTTAGGGTATAAAACAAATGAAGAGCTACTCAACTCCTACATCACACAGAGTTGCCAATTTGCCTTACTCTATAAACTTTAGTGAATCATATCTTTGTATGTCCAAATTGTTCCCAAATTTTTCACTAAATTACATTCTAATTTTTATGTTTTCATACAAAGTAACATAATGTCATTCTGGACTTTTCCTTAAAACCAAACAAATGGCCAGGTTCGGCTGTGTTACTTTAAGCCATCAAGAGCATTATAATTAGGCACTCAAAAGTATGTATCAACTATGCTTGAAATCCACGTCAATTAGCCGACATTAATTGGCTAACTCGAAACCATCTGAAGAGCTTCCTCCAGCTCTATTCCCATCACCTGCCAACATTAATGTAATATAAAGTCTTTGTTTTCAGTACCAATCAGCTGTGATCTGGCAACACTAAGTATTTTGTTTGAAGCGATTTCGAGATATTCACATTTAAAGTTTAAATGCCTGCCGTTGAGCATAGAGTGATTTACATTTAACTTAGAATTGTGTTCTATAACAAAAAGGAAACATTTATGTTTTATCTAACTCAAAATACATGCTCATTGCCACATATTTAAGTTCATTAAAAGATACATAGTTCTGCCTGATCATGAGAATCCCATAGATTGTGCACAAATACGACACACGTGTACGGATCGGAACTTGAGATACGTACAATAGTTCTGCCAGCCGCTCAAGCTGCCTCAATGAAGAGTACGATCAGGCAAAACTACAATAGCAGTTACGTAGTTCTGCCAGCTTAATGCCGTCATTTTTAACCAAAAACCTCGATATTTGAGAATTTTATTTTAAAAGTGACAAAGAGTTATAACATCATATCTTTATTAAGCATGATGTTATGAAAAACTCAATAAGCCAAAAAACAACAAATGTCAAAAAATCGAGATACGTAGTTCTGCCACATCATGGCCACAATGCCCTCTCGGTCTCACGAAACCACACACACAAAACAAGATGTGCTCCAAATGCCCCACTTGTAATTGATTGAATCAGAAGATTATGACACACTTCCGACTACAGATCTGCGTGTAGTCTCAGTTCATTAAAGGTCATGTTTGGCATACTGTATACGTGTAAAAATTTACTTTGGAAATTCATCACAACTTTGACCTCTAGAGACAAATAGAGAAAAAATAAATACCGCTGAGAAGGGATTTCAGACAAATCAAGATGAGAAGCCCAGCTCTGTGATCTATAATTCAAACATCTACAAAATTACATTTCAGTACAAGACTGTTTCATGCACATGAGCAAGTCAAATTCAGGTCAATACCATTTGTGACCCTGCATCACAAAACAAACAAAAATTCGCCAGACATGGATTTTTAGTTAAGGACAGATTCTGGAAGAGCAGACTCTAAGCTTTTAAATGGTGTATAACTCAATTCAAATGGACTCTCCTAACCTATCAAAATATTTGAAAGAAAGTGCACACTCTGGAAAAGTGTGAACCAAGAAAATAGGCTCTGAAGTACAGGGTCTATCTGTCTATTCAAGCGTTTAATCTTTACCAAACCGTGCTAGCTGTGAGATGAATGGGACAAAATGTCCATGATTAATGCCAACTTTCAAAGCAGTAGCATTATCCCTTCAAAAGTTATCAGACTTGAAAGTGAAGAGTGTGCAAAGGGTTATCAAGAAATAAAAAGGGGCCTCTAAGACATACCTGATCTCATTACTGTACAAAAAAGGGTTGTAGAAAAACTACTTAAAATGCACTTTCCCATTCATTTTATGATCCCAAACTTAAGAATAATGTAGAAGAAGGGTAGCTCTTTAAGAAAATATGAAAAACTAAATATTGACTTGGTTGACCCGTTTCACCTTTCTTGAGTCCTCACGTGAAATCAAGGGGTGCGATTTTTTGTTCGTTTTGTGATGCACGGTCACATTTGTAAAATGTTTCGACATTCTTCTACACTATTCCTCAAATCTGGAGAAAAATATTATAACCGACATCATCGTAGAATTTCCTTCTTGCGCAACAGGGTTTTTTCACACTTTCAATGAAAAACTGAAAAAACATAAAACATCATGATGTGGATTAAGTTGGCAGGGACTTCTGCCAAAAAGCTACTTTTTCAATATATCCCGGAAAATCACAAACTGGAATGGGATTGCTTAGAACTTTTTCCTCAAACTTGGCACAAAGTTTGCCACCATGATTGCAATGTGAAACCTTACAGCAGGAAACTTTTTGCAAGACTTGCACTCAACATTTGAATTACTTCCAGAAGTCACATACATGCAAAAATGTAAACATGCAAAATTCAGATATTACCTCATCTTTATGGTAGTCTTGGCCCAATAACAGGACAAAAGTCGAGGCAACAGCAAACTTAAAATGATGAAGTTTATATCTTGCACCCTGTAGGTTATGAGTTATGGTGGTTTACATCATCATACAGGGAGCCTGAAATATCAGGCGAGTCCCTTTAAAAAAGGGTTCTGATGGCATGCGATGCATTAACAAGCTTCCTCCGGACTACCTCCGGTCGGTCGGTCCACAACACATGCAATCTGTCAGGCCTCGGCAGACCTCCGCCTGACATACATGAGATGCCTGCCCCCCATCCTCCTCAGCATCACGACGGAGGACATGATTTAGCTCTTCACTGAAACTGACGTGGGAAGAGGAGCAGCGGGACAGGGACCGATAAGGAGAAAAGGGGAGGGGGGAGGAAGGATGGGATTTGTCTTTAAAGGTCAACCTCACATCGCATCACTCTAACCCACTCTCCCACTGGCAACATGTCATACATCCACATCAAACTTTTGACCATCGGTACAAAAATACCTTTCTGATACTTGATCCGACAAAAATTGCAAAGGACCAACATGCAGTGGTCCAAGTAAATATGAAGGACGCTTGATGGAAGAATATCTGCGAATTGGCAAATGCATTACCTCAACCCATTAACGAAGGATTTCACCATGTGCAAAAATAACCACAAATCTCAACACATAGTACTTGAAGTGTGTGATAATTTGTTTTGTATAGATAGCAGCAGCAATCGCTATGCATTTGGATATATACATGTATATAACTTCACAAAAATTTGTAAAAAAAAAATCATGCACCATTTACATCATTAAATTTGTCATCTTTTCTCTGTAGTTGGGATGAAGCTGTTTATAAGCCATGTTCACCATCAAACTCTACACCTTATTCATTCTGCCTGTGATGGAGTAGCATCCCACATGGATGGGAAAAGAAATAAAATAGTGATACCAAGCACCACAGCTGGGCAGAATCCTTTAAAAGGGAGGAAGGGTTCATGGCAGGTGAGTGGAGGTTCAACCCAGAGGCTCTCTCTTTACTCCGCTCCTCCTGTGACTGATGGTGCATCCACTGTACCGGTTCTGCACCAGTTCTCCTGTTGCCCTTGGCAACCATATGGAGTGGGGGCAGATGCGCTGCAGTGCTTGCCACCGCGAAGTCAATGTCTCTTTTTCAGGGGGCAATGTCGTGAAAGCTCCACGGGTTTGTACTGCGTCAGCTCAGACGATCCAGGTGATAATCAAAATCACATAACTTTCGTATATTTCTGACGGACACACCTACACTGTAGCTACACAGTGTAATTGAAAACCAAAATCTGTAAGGGAGAGCTATGTATAGCCCTCTGTTGCTTTCCCAAGTTTTCTTATTGATTTTCATTAGCTGTCTTTATTAATTGGCTTCTTCTTCCTCTTTCTAGCATGCAAATACATTTAGTAATACAGACCAGTATCCAATGATGGAGACATCGATCATATCCAAAGTATACATATGTTTCTCAATATTACAAATTTGTAATTCTGTGGTGAAAATCTATCGGGAGTTCACCTTTAAAAATCAGCAACGCAGTCTGTGAGAAGATCTACCCATGAAGAAAAAAAAAAAAATAGAGAGAGAGAGAGCATTCACCTCAGTTTTTGATCACCGTAATGGTGACACATTCTTGGCACCAAGGCCTGAGCCTTTCATGCTCAACAATCAGTTCCCCAGTCTGCATTAATGGCATCCGTTCTTCATGTCAGCATACCGAACATCATCTTCAAACCTCTTTCCCCTCCCCTCCCCTCACTGCCCCCATTGAATTGTCATCTCGTCTGAAACAGTTTTGCGTTGACATTGTCAACATTGTGGCCGGCGTGCATGCGATTCCACTCCACGCACACCGGCAGCGCCATCCTTTTTACGTCCCACGTAGTCGTCGATCTAATTGATCAGCTCAGCGGGACAGGCGCGTCTCGCTAGTGACAAGAAGATCTCATTGTCATGTGACATTAGTGGGACTCCTCATCAATCCGCTAACTGGTATCATTTAGGGGCCCTAGTCTCATTTGCCATAGCACAACATGACATGGGTCATGGCATTTAAAGGCCAGGTATGATTTTCTCTCTTTATTTCCAACCACATAGCATTACATTCTAAATCAAGTCTCATTTCATATTCAAATGATTTAAAAATATCTATTGATGTGAGAACAGGTATAATTCTATAAAAATCAAGAGTCACTACAAGAATTCTTATTTGGACAATTGAACATTAATATATTACAATCTATCATGTATGTGAATATGAAAACAGGCTGATGTGTAGTCATAATTGCACTATAAATTGGTGTGTGCCAGTTTGTATGCAAATGTGTCTTTGTAAACATGTTACCCAAGTCACTTGAAGTTTTAAGTTAAATTCATCTCTAATTTTTTTTTAAATATCCAATATTAGTAAATGAAGGGAATATTGGAGAAAGACAGGATGGAAGTGATTAAATTTTCTAAATCTGTAAAAAATCAGGAAAAATACAATACTGTAAATTTGTGAGAGAAATATCAATGTAAATCTTTTGAGACATGTTGCCAATTTAAGGAACAGTTATAAACGTAATAATTCAAGGGTTTAATTTTCTGTTTCTATTAAATATACATTCATTGCAGCACAGATGATCAGTGTCCCGTGCACAGTAGATGTGCATTTTTACATTAGTTATTCAGACCAATACCAATAGCACTTTATAGACATGCTAGCAATAAATATACCATGACTTTGATGTCATGTTCATGGTATAATCATGAACAAGACGTCACAGTATGGCAATCGACACCGTCTTCAACGCAGCAATTTTACGTCTGGTCGCATGACGCTATAAAGACCAACCAGCAGACAGGATTGAATTAAAGGACAATTTCACCTTCATAGACATGTGGATTGAGTGAATGCAGCAATATTAGTAGTTTTAACACAGCAGTGAAAGCTGGGGGAAAATTGGACAATCCATTCAAAAGATATGAATCTTTAAAGTTTCTACGCAGTCACTGCTGGATGAGAAGACTACTACAGAGTATGATGTCACTTGTTCTTTAATGAAGGATATAGTAAAGATTATCATTATGTACCGCTGCTTTCACCTCTCAGAGGATAGTTCCCTAACTCGCATTTCAAGCACTATAATGTGTGAACTCCCTATTCCACATGAATGAATTCCCGATGGCTGTCTACATCCACATATATCATAATCAGGAAGGCTCTAAGGCTCTATCAAGTTGCACGTTACGTGTACCTCAAGGGGGAAAAATAGTCAGCAAATAAAGGGAGGCTTTTTACATCATCTCTCCAGGACATGAATATGTTTTCAGGGACTCTCTCGCAGAAATCAAGGGGAACTGGCATCAGTGCACTACCTCCCAACACTGTAACACACTACGGCTATGATAGTACGCTAACTCATATTCCATCAGCTGCATTACCCCTCGGAGGTATCACCAATACTCCCTAATTTCTTCTTTTTTCCCCCTACCCTTTAGCTCTCCATGGAAGACTAATGCTGCATTCTAATTGGAGAGTCACGGCAAGTCACGTTCTCCAATAGCATTAGAGAAACAGCATGTGAATGTCGCAATTTTGTCACGGGGAGAGCTAAAATATTTTCTTCACACCATCTGTCAACATGGAACAGTTACTTCAAGTTCACACCATACCATGATCACAAATAAGTACACAAAACTGGTGGAGATGATTTCACTATGTCTGTTACAACGGGAAGGAGCAAAAACGGAATAGATTTAAAACAGAAATTTCTGCCGGTTTGCAGAGGGGTGCCCGTCTGCGAGCGTTTAAGCCGAACTCTTCGCACTATCATCCGGGTGAATGTGATCAGGTGCCATGACAACGCTAATCGATCCCGTTCTTATTTCCACACGATTTCAATTTCCTCCCTTCCGACGCCGTACGTGCAGCGGAGGATGAGAACTAATCAGAGAGAGAGAGACGTAGGAAACCACTTTCCTCCGCTCACTCTTCTTTTCTCCCTCACCCTCTTCATTAACTGACATGCGAAAGCAGACCTATCAATCTACTGTCAGAGTAAAGCATGCTCTTAAGAGAGAGCAAAGGAGCACGCAAGAGGGGGGGGGGAGATATTGAGAAAATCTACCCCCCGAAAAGAGGGACCTATTTTGACTCCGGAGGAGCCTGAAGAATAGTGAGTGTCTGGCAAGTGTCGAAATAAAATCAATCAACTATCGAGAATGTTACCATCTTCAGTATGTCAGTACATCAACACAGTGGCCTGTGGGGAGAGTACATCTATAACCCAACCACCCACCCATCCCCCACAAAAAGATGTATCACAATTTGTAAGCATTAACAACTCAATGAAAATTCAACTAAAAACACAAACAATTATAAATATTCTCTATATCTCGCAAATGTCAGCAGGTCAAATGCCAGTGTAAATATCAGCATCTCAAAATAGTAACTGCAGTTACGCCACAGCGATATATCACTTGCATGATTCTTTCTTTTTTTTTATTCGTGAAGAAATATCACTAGTGCCACATTTTCTTAACAGAAAGGTTTTCTCAATGATTACGCCAAAGATGACTCTTAAACATTATGATGATCACCACAGGAAAAAGAGATTTATGCTAGCCAATTTTATTTGGAAAGAAAAGGGCAAGTTGGACAAAGTAGGAGACAATAAATGTGATAATCAATCATCCTCTATTTTCTCTCCTCATCCTTGTCATTTTCAACCTTATCCATGCCTCTGAATGTCACATTGACAATGCCCCCCCCCCCCCAAAAAAAAAAAAAAAAAAAACTACAAAAAGCTAAAATTCTACCAATCTGGCTAACATTTTTCAATCTACTTATGGCATTATGATTTCAGTGCTCAATGTAGCACACTTAAATGACTGTCATAACATTAGCACAGGTGAGGGTACCCATTATGCACCGTACATCCCCGACCTTATGTGGTATGTGAAATTCCATCTGCGCCACTACATTACATGCACCTTTGCGTCTGCTGAGCAGCGCACATTGTATGCATTGAGAAGGCCAGACTGTGTGTAAACAGTGGCTTGTGTGCAGAAGTCTGATGCTCATGGCTGCCTCTCACTGCATCCATCCGCGGTAGATGTGAAAATGCTGGGAGTACAAAATAAAGTGGACAGGACTTTGACGGAAGGCAGAAAAAGGTGAACAAGCAGGGAGACTGAGAGAAAGAAAGAACGAGAGAGCGAGGGAGCGAGACGGTCAAAAACAGACAAGCATGGACAGAGAGACAGCTACAGACGGGCACAGACAGAAAGAGACAGACAAAGAAACAGACAGGCAGAAGGAGACAGCATGAGAGACAGAGAAAAAAAAAACAGACAGACATAAAGACAAGACAATGAGATACAAGGAAATAGATACAGAAAATGGCAGATAGAGAAACACACAGAGGAAAGGACAGACATACACACATACATAGAGACAGACAGACAGACAGAACATGAAGGTGCCCAGTATTTAACACTAACAGGAAGTCAGTGGTATAGGGGCATTATCATATGAGGGTAATATCAAAGAAAAGCACATATAATGGGCAAGGAGGCACAATACATCACTGATGGAAAGGGTCACGCTGAAAATCTTTCAAATGTCACCTATGCTCGAGAGACTCGGATTTACCTCTGAAAATCTCCGCATTGCCCTATTAATTTTGTTGTGAAAATAAGAAAATAATGGACTCTGGCAGAAATGGGTGGAAACTGTGTGAGAAGAGAAAAGTTGTTATATTAAGCAGGGATTAAAGAGAGAAAAATATTCCCAAAATAACTGGAGGCCCATCCCTGCTTTTAAAGAGAGAAAAAGATTAAAGACAAGATGGACCTACATACAAATAACACTTGGGGTAAACAGGTGTAATATCTGCTACACAGAGAATTACAGAACTTTGAAAGTAAGACTACTTACACACAAAAACACAAGTAGCAGAAGATGTGACAGAGATTCATGAATGATGAAAAGATGAAAGATGGGGGAGAGACAGAAGGTTGTAAGTGACACGACCAATGAGGAAACAAAACATATATCTCTCACTTTGTGTGGTATACGATGTGAAGGCATACTATATTGTAAAGTAAAATCAAAAGTTCATTAACTTTGCCCTGTCAGAATGTCATACAGAAAAAGTGAGAGACCAATAAACCATGGCAAACAATTCTAAGGGAGAGTGTAGTCTTTGCAAAAGGCACTTTGGCTGTATCAAGTGCAAGATGAGTGAGCAGAAGGTCCCATCATACCAAAAGATGGAGTCAAATCACCAGAGATTCATACCCCAGGGAGCTCCTGAAAGGCCATCTGCATTTTTTGACTTTATACCTCTGAATTACCAAACTTTGCCACCAGTGTTTGATAGCTAATATCATATCTAATTGACAAAGCTCTGTTCCAAGAGGCAAGTGTACTCATTTTGCTCTGATGGCCAGTGGACGAATCTAGCAATGCCATTGGTCAGAGTGAATTTCACAAAATTAATTTTTTTGATGAAAAGTACACATTCCTTCAACTTGTTACTCACACATGCGACGGGTGATTTTGTTTCCCCTGTTTTCTCAAAGATGTAAGTCATGTGATCTTTCTCTTTCATTTTAACAGAAATATGAAAATATATCAAACTATCTTACTTTTTTCGTCATATAGTTGTCCTGCAGTGACATCACAAACTGTTGTACTGTTCTCAACCAGTGATGGCAGCAGTGAAACTTTAAATATTCATAACTTTTGAATGGATTTTCCAATTTTCTTCAACCTTCACTGATGTGTTCTACTAACATCGCTGCACTCACTCAATCCAGGCATATATTTGGGTGAAATTGTCCTTTAAACTTCCTCTATGTGCATGAATAACAAGCACATTCCCTTATTTCCAAAGACCTTCTTGTAGATGTACTTGCAAGTGTTTGAAATAACAGCATGAGAGTGTTTTTTTTTTGACGGCTTTTTTTTGAAGGCTTGACATGAGGCTAACAACTCAGGGGAGAATGACATCCTTGGGTAGCCAGAGAAGGTATAAGGAGCGGAGCCATGCAGCTCCTAAGGGGGAAAGCTAGCTGCCCATCACATGGGTGGGAAGGGTGGAGAGGGGGTGGGCATGAGAGAGATAGCCTTAGTTCAAGTCACTTGGCTTATGTCATCTCATAGTACAGGGTCCAACAAAGTTTATGCACCTGTCCAGAGGGAATCTCTGGTTTCACAGTTTAACCCATTTAGGAAGGGCTGATTTTGCTACATCACGCTTTTCCCATAGAAACTTGCCCGAGAATAATCAGGAATCGTCCTCAACAAGTTAAAGGACAAGACCACCTTCATATACACGCTGGAATGGATTGAGTGAATGCAGCAATATTTGTAGAACGCATCAGTGAAAGTTTGGGGAAAATTGGACAATCCGTTCAAAAGTTATGAATTTTTAAAGTATCTGAACAGTCACTGCTGGATGAGAAGACTACTAAAGTGTATGATGTCACATGTGCTACAACGATATAAGGAAAGTATAAAGAGAATTTCACAATATTGTACTTTTTGAAAAAAGTGCACATTTCCTCGACTCATCACTGACGTATGTTAAGGGTAGTATTATTCCCCTTGCCTTCTGAAAGAGGGAAGTCAAGTGCTCTCTTATTATGCGAGAAAAGTGAATATATCTTAAGTTTTCCTTATACTTTCTTTATGTCATTGTACACATGTGACATCACAACCTATAGTAGTCTTCTCATCCAGCAGTGACTAAGCAGAAACTTCAAAAATTAATAACTTTTAAACGGATTGTCCGATTTTCCTTAAACTCTTGCTGATATATTCTATTAATATTGCTGCATTCACTCAATCCACATGTCTATGAAGGTGAACTTGTCCTTTAGTGTGAGCACTTGCTATGTCTTCAATGGACAATCAAATTACTCCCAAAAGTGTTATTTTTCATATTTTTTTTTTTAATAGTAAGAATGACTAGTGCTAGAAAAGCTGGAACATGAATTTCTAAACTTCAGGCTAATTAATGATTAATGATTCATGAGTACTTGGAAAGAAGCCACACCTCCTGTCCTCACTCCAAAATTCAAAAGCTGCAGAATCTGCTTAGCCTACCTCGGTCTTGCATACAGACAATAATTCTAATTCTAATTGTAATCGTAATTGTAATTCGGCATGGCAATTACGTTTTTCGACCCGTGTGAAAACAGTCACAGAGAGGCAGCAGAAGGAATTGAGAGAGGGGGCAGAAATAGGTCAAGGAAATGTTCCTCCACCAGACTGTCTCTGATTTGTTGATGTGGATTAGGAGCAAGCATGCCATCTGGACAGTGATACCTAAATGTATCTCTGGGATGAGTGAAGAGGGGCTTAGGCTGAAGACAATAGGGGTACAAGTCAGAAAAAAAAATCAAATCCATACAGGCGCTGACTGCTACAGTGCTATTGCATGATATACAATTCATTCACAGGAAGTCTGGGGGTCACAACGTGAAACTGGACAAACAAGAATTCTCAGCTTGATTTGAGGAAATATGTGACCCGCTACAACAAAAAGGTCCTAAAGTCGCGCAAGGTCGAAGCCGTGAAAATCGTGTTTGAAGTCAGAGCATTAAAGTTGGTCAAAACTTACGATTTTCTGATTTTGATATATTATTGGAGTCTAACATGTCTTCTATCATCTGTCGAAATTTTGAAGCAAAATGATCAAAGGAAAGACCAAAAAATAGCGTTTTTCTGAGCCATGTTTTTTGGCGTTTCAACGAAGCAGATACTGGTACGAAAATTTGGATTGAGCGCCACAGATAGGTTCCGCCCCTAACAACTACCAGAGTGATCTCATTGGTCAGTTTGCTACTTGCTGCTAACCGAAGCGTGAAGCTCGCACACTGCCCAGTCGACTGGTGCGTGCGGGCGGGGTGCACTATGCTCAGCCGCTTCTCACATCCTGGTCACTGATTGGTTGGTGAGGAGACCGCCGACGCTGATGTGCTTGAATGAACTCTTCGGGGGTTGCTAGGGCTTACCTTCTATTGTCCAGAGGTGAGAACTGCCTTGCGTGTCCCTTGATCGCGATTGCGTCGAAAGGAAGACTTTTAGGGCGCTTTTCTCGAAACAGTGATTTTCCAGACGTCTCGACATGCTCTCTTTTAAACATCGATATCTCCGCAGCCGATTATTTTTATAAAATGTGTTATATATCAATGTAAAGCAGAAAGATTAGGGGATTATATCATGCAATTTTCAAATAATCGACCTCTCCCGACTTTAGGATCATTTTGTTGTAGCGGGTCACATATATATTCCTTCAGTTTGCAGAATAGTCTTCCCGAATACAGCATCTCAGCAACTTCTGCAAACAAACTGTTGAATTAAAGGGAACACAAACCCAAAGAGAAATGTGGATTGAGTAAAAGCATTAACATTAGTAGAACACATCAGTGAAAGTGTGGGGAAAATTGGACAATCGATGCAAAAGTTATGAATTTTTCAAGTTTTGGTGTTGGAACTGCTGGGTAAGGAGACTACTGGAGGTTCTGACGTATGAGTGGACTACAATATAAAGAAAATATAAAGGGAATTCAATAAAAAATCATTTTTCATGAAAATTACACATTCCATCAACTTGATACTGACATATGTTAGGGGTAGCACTTATTCCCCCTGCTTTCCGAAAGCGGTTACTCAAGTACTCTTTCATTTTGCTAGAAAAGTGAATTTTTGTAGAATTCCTTTAACATTTTCTTTATATTGTTGTCCACTCATACGTCATAACCTCTAGTAGTCTCCTCATCCAGCGGTTCCAATACCAAAACTTTAAAAATTCATAACTTTTGAACCGATTGTCCGATTTTCCTCAGACTTTCACTGATGTGTTCTGCTAATGTTAATTAAATGCTTTTACTCAATCCACATTGCTCTTTGGGTTTGCGTTCCCTTTAAATGAAATGAAAATCAGTCTAAAAACCATAATCTTGTCTATGAGCCAGTATAGTCTAAGTTACTCCTGCCCACATTTTTGTCCCTTCCCAACATATTTAACTCGATAATTTACAGAAAATGTATGTACATTTGAGATCACAAGCTTCAGTTAATGAACAGGCATCATCCTATATCATCATGGGGTTAAAATAAAGTAAGTATACAAAGTAAAATCTGTAGGCCTATATCATAAGCCTGCATTCTCATAACATAAAGCATTTTGCTATTTATATGCATTAGAGACACTTGGAGCATTATACGAGAAGCTAAATTTTATGCATTTGATAAGCTCAACAAGATGGTTACCATACAGACGTGTCCTTGCCAGTTACATAAATTATTTCCACTTAGAAAAGAGCTGAACAGTCTTATATTTTTTATTTAAATCAAATGCTGCTCTGTGGCATCATACTTTTTGTAACTATGCCAACAATAAAAACAAAAGCAAAACAAAATTAACTAAACTGACATATACTCTCTCTTGACCATGAAACACTAAACCAAATCCACTTGAAACATGAAGTAACTCCCTTTTGTTCCCACATGAAGACAAAGAGATAAAAGTTCTTGGTGCTGGGTTTGGTGGATGCAAGTTCTTGAGAATAGAGGAAGTATAACAAGGCAAATGTCTTGTATTGTGAGTAAAACACACGAAGGAATGATGGGATTTTCACTCAGGGTCCTAACAAGGGGGCAGAGAAACTAGAAGCTCTTGTGACAACATACAAAATTCCTAGACAAAATTATATTTTCAATGAAAAATGATACATCACAGAAGCTTCAATACAGATAGAGGCACTTGTGATGGAATACAATAAGGGTTTCTTCTTCTTTCAATTAAAAAATATATATAATTAATTTGAATATCAAAATAAAGCTTCTTGCAAAGCCATATTATAGACATTAATTACTTTCCAGAATCAAAAGAAGATTTGTGTGTGTGTGTGCATGTTTTTTTGTTTTTGTTTTTGTTTTTTGTTTTTGTTTTTGTTTTGTTTTTGTTTTTGTTTTTTTTTTTTGGGGGGGGGGTTCTGGGGAATATATCTGTTTTTCGGGGGGGGGGAGTTGTAATATGGGGGAGTGAACCTAATGGGTGATGAGAAAGAAAAGACTTTTGCCATCAAGGAGTGATGACTGCTAATGGTTGAGGTTGGACACGAGGAGGTGTCCTCCATTAACATGAGGAGGCAGGAGCGATACCTGGGGTTTGTTTGCCGAGGATGAAACAGGAGCGAGGAGACAAGATATACCGGGATGAGTGATGATGAACCCCGTGTCTGTCAGACGGAACCGGGTAAATAGTGGAGCGATGATTGCGGGAGGTGTTGCATTATGTGACACACGATGCATCATTTGTTATGAAGACATTTGTCTTCCACCTACATTCAATTAAAGCATCCCCCTCCGTTGATGTATAATAGAGATGTCCTCAATATTAAGTCAATTCCTCGTAACATATGGAATGATCGCAAATCATGAATTGTTAATCAAGTAATGAATTGCTTTTTCTCTTGGCAAATCAAATGAACCCTGATGAGATGAGAATTACTATCAGGAGTAAATACTCACAGAGAATGATAGAGCTGTAGCTTTTTTAAATCAAGTGATAACAATCACTGAATGGATGCCCATGCCTAATGAAAACATGAATTATCTGGGTTAACATTTTCTCATCACTAAACTGGCATCAGAAAACCTGCAACTGTTTTTGCCCTGTGAGGATTCAAAAGTTGAATCAAATCGAATCAAATAATTTTCATCAGTTGCTGAATTTACCCTTCACAAATTTCTAAACAATTTTAAATAGGCCTAATCATGTTGACATACTCATTCTCTAAAATTGTGTATTAATTACAGCCAGCCACATTTTCCCACAACATTCACAGTACATCTATCTTCACAATCACATCATTCCATCAAAAAGAGTCCAAAAAGCACTTAGTTCCTTGTTCCCGGGTTTTCTCTTAATCTGCCCTAATCTACCATTTACTTCATTAAACAAGCCTTTTTTTTTGCATGGTCAACAGTGGCCATTACTTCTTAATCTGAAGTGGTATACATTACTAAATCCTTCTGAGTTTGCTGAGCTTGTATACACACCCCTTGATCAATGGGCATCCAGTCTACTTCATGGCTACAGACTGAAAATGATGACATAACACACATGCCACAGTTAGCCATCCACTGAATTGTCCCCTTAATACCATGGTACATGTATGTATCATTACACTTCACCTCACTAAATGTCATCTGAACTCAACTTCAGGAGTTAATTGTAATTTTCATGACTTAGTGTTCATGGCCCATCACCATAGCAGCAAACGACAGCCAAGGCAATTGGTGGGATAGAACATCTGTGTTTACACTTCATTTCACCCTTCTTTCTGGAATATCTCTACAGTTAGATATTTTTTACTTCACTGCATCCATTCTCCAAATTTCCTTTTAATCAAAAGTGCACTGACTACAGGTACCTTGGAATGAACAAAGCTAATTAGAAATAGACAGCATGAAGGAACAAAGGAGTTAATTAGACTGAAGTCTGTTGTGGCAACAAGCTAAAGACACAATGCCATTGTTCTGTCATTGGTCCAACTTCTCATGGCCTGTTCACACAGTTCAGTAGTCATGTGACAGTCAATTTAAGTCACATGACTTTCAGAAGACTATATACAGTTGTATGAGTCGATGATGAAAATCAACTTTCTTGGAAAGAAAACAGTCACTGAATGAAGGACAGATAGAGAAATACACAGTAACGTTTCTTTTTATGCCAGGACTGAGAATGTTTCTGTATTCTCAGAAAGAAAAACATAGATAATTCAGCCTGCCAAGTCATGATAAAAGCAGAGGAATATTGTGCAAGATAAGTATTGCAGTCAAGCTTCTAGAAGGACAAAGCTACAAATGTATACAGAGGTCAAAGGGAAAATGAAAGAGAATTACATCTATCTCTCTTTGATTTTTACTTTAAAAAGCATTCTTTTTCAGTGTAATATAATTATGAGTAAGAAAGTCTAATTAATTTAACAAATATTTGGTCACATAATAATTGTGTCACAAGGCCAGGGAATCAGCATGAAAAAGAAGGAAATACGACAATGTGTCCGTTCATGAACCTCGCAGCCCTCTGCTCCTAATAATGTGCTCTACGTGGTTATCAAGGATGTTTACCGAAATCTCAGGAGCAGTTTTCCTCATCAAAATTCCCCACAAACGACACCATAGTAAAACCGCAGCATCAATGGTTACAGTAGTTTCCTTCCTGGAACACAAGAAAACAGCTGCTCACACATTGCCCTTCAAATTCCTCCAGTCAGAAATACATCTAAATGCCTTGGTACAGTTGTATCTGACATGGGCATTTCATTACTCATCCTCTCTAAGTTATCGGTATTCACTAAAACATCACATGGACACGTGTGATCAAATAGACAAAATGTCAACAAGAATGAGGCTTCCTGTTCAGCTATAATAAAGCGGTCAAAGAACTCAGATTTCTCACACACTGTCTCGAAAGACGCATCAAGGTATATTCTGTATTCAAAGACCCTGTAGTGTGGGAAGAGTGGATTGACCAGGGGGGCGTTTCATCAACGAGTTCGTCGGAGGTTTTCACCGACAAATTTGCAATCAGCCAATCAGACGCAAGGATTTCAGTAGCTTTTCAAATTTGTCGGTGAAAACCTCCGACGAACTCGTTGATGAAACACCCCCCAGATTGAATCCGTCTTCATTCACTGTCCACCGGGGTACATTTGAATGACACGACTAGCATAGGCCTGCTCGTGCTGGAATAGTAATGCCCATTAGCGAATGTGCGCAGTGAAGTACTGTACGAGCTGAAATGTTCGCGTACAGATATTTTCGCGAATTGCTAGTTGGAGGACATTTTTGCGTGTTGTTAATTTCGCGGTTGCGAGGGTCTAACTGAACTTCATTATTCGCGCATTGTTATTTTTGCAGTTCAAAGGCGACTCGCGAATTCGCGAAAATAAAACCACCGCGAAAATTTCAGCTCGTACAGTATACCTTTATCAATAACGTTCGATTCCAGTTGAGATTATTCAGCTGTGTGTGTGCTTACATTTACAAAGAGATTACTAATAAAGTTGTATACATTTTGTTACGGAAATTCCCAAATATATCCAAGTCAGGCCAGTCTCCCCATAGCATGGTACATGTATTCCCATGCTACTGCCCAAGCTGTTCAATTCATCCATAAATTATACATTTCATTCATTTTAGATCTCCTATCTCTCTCTCATTTTTAGTTTTGTCAATCTGGAACCAGTTCATAATTAATGGACTTTCCATGGTGTGAATAACCTTCTGGCTTTCAACATGTAACTCGATAACAAAATCCATTTTCTGGTCTATAAATGAAGTCATGTAAACTGATAACAAGTGGATGAGTATCCTGCTGGTCAGTCCTATGGACAAAGTCTTCCTGTTTAGCTGGACACTGCAGAGGATCTCAAGCCACATATGGCCATTTCTTTCCCCGCTAACCAAGGCCAGATCCACAGTCCTGAGTCATTTAGCTCTTCTGTAGTGACCTCAAACAATAGCTTGAGTCCAGTTTTAATCAGTCCTCTCACACCTTGTAAAGTCATGCATCTCTTCTTTTTGATCACAACATGACTCAAGACAATTTGAGTCTATTCCAATCCCTTGACCATTGACCGGTCACTTCAAAAGTGTCACACCTGTCTTGGCATGAGAGTTTAGGCACACTGCCATCAGCAATGACAAACGAGGGGGAAAAAATGTTTTTTAGTCATCGGTCATCATTCAAGGAAAATTGATGTAACCAAATGATTAAACCACAAGCAATATGATGATTAGCACACATATTTGACATTCAGCTGGCTGAAAAAAACTGACATTTTCAGTCCACTAAAGTAACCTTTTATCATTCACACACACACACACACACACACACACACACACACACACACACACACACAAACACACACAAACAAAAAAACAAACAAACAAACAAAAGTCACTATATGTGTCCAGCCTTATAATTTTTAAATGTATACACTCATTGGACAATTATTGGAGCTGTAGTCATGGAAGGGGGAGGCACATGCATTAATGGGTTAGTTGTTTATGATTACTATTCTATATACTGTGAATAGAGGATTTATGCAATTTAAATGATAAATATTTCAAAGCAATTCTATAAATATTGTATCTCAGTTTCAATCTTTTGTAATCATCATTACAGAATTCATTGACATGTTTGTAATTAGGCCTACTCATTAAGAATTACAAGGGAGTCAATTTCTTTTGAAACAAATATCTGTTATCAAGTCTGTCTATGTACTGTTCAGATGGCTATAGCAGGAATGTAAAGTTCAGGAAGTTATCCCCTAATCCTTGATGGTTTCCTACTGGTGAGGAATAAATCCCCCTCTGTTTTATCACGATTACAGTGATCAATAAACCATCTAATCCTGCTTGCCCTTGATATCAGCACTCCATCCACAAATTAGCAAACAATGCACAAGGGTAAACCCTAGACAAACTATTAGCATTTCCTTGAACGAGTATAGCCACCCACATATACAGGCAAGGGTAAAGCCTGACCTTTTCAGACCTCTTTTAGGCTAAAAATATCACTAAAAATCTTGCAAGACTCCCTTTGAAAATACATCATACTGAATAACACCACAGACTCAAGTATTGCTTACACAAAAGCAAATCCATGCAAACCAGTCCACAATTACTACTATTGCTATCACTATCTTCAACATGTATAACGTCATCAACCTCTCCTCACCCCTTCAAGAAGAATGAAATGTCCTATGTTGTTGACAATTTTCTTAACGTGGAATGGTGATTAATAAAATCTGAAATGGGTGCCGACAAGAAGGGCTTACAAGTAGCCACACAGTCACACGTTAGACGATGCCTTCCTTATCCCTACTACCTCATTAAAGGGATGGTATAGTTTTGGTTGAGATGAGGTTTCAGGCTTCCATCTTTTTTTGTGAGATAATGAGAAACCTTTAATCATGAATTATGAAAGAGTATACAATCCTTACAAGAGGAATTGGCAGTTTATTCGACAAAAATCGGGTTTGAAATGGCTCACTGAGATATCCCAAAATTAGGAGGTCTTCATAAAAGGTGGTAACCACCTTTCAACAGGACCACTTTGTTTTACTTTGCTGTTGGATGTCTCAGCCATTTCAAATCTGATTTCCATTCAATAAACCTTTAATTTCTCTTTAGTATTATATGCTCTTTACATATTTCATAAAGTGGTTTCTAATCATCTCACAAAAAGTTAAAAGCTGAATCCCCATCTCAACCAAAACTGTACCATACCTTTAACCCATTGGGGACAGGCTGATTTTGCTATAAACATGCATTTCCCATACACACCTGCCTGAGTATTCTCGATACTAGTCTTCAATGGGTTAAAGGGATTGTATAGCATTGGTTGTTGTGAGAATTCAGCTTTTAACTCTTTCGAGATACTTAAAAACTACTTTATGAAATGTTGAAAAGCATACAATTCTGAGAGGAATTCAAACATTATTTGATGAAAATCAGTTTTGAAGTGAGGTAGGACCCAACTTTTATTAGGATTGCTTTGTTTTGGATATCTCAGCCATTTCTAAACCAATTTTCATCAAACAAACTTCAAATTCCTCTTAGAAATATATGCTAATTCATATTTCATAAGACATCTCATCATCCCTTAAAAAAATCATTAAAAAAAACCTTGGAAACCTCAAGCCCAATCTCAACCAAAACTGAATCATCCCTTTAAGGTGGAAGAGGAAGCACTTTCAGAGGAAGCACTTTCAGAGGTCGCAAGGAGCAAGACAAGTTCTCCCATCCACAAAAGAAAAGCGATACATGATATCCAGCCTCCTAGGCTCAAACTCAGCCAGATTGTCCTAATGTTCCTGAAACTCCCAGTTTCACACAGCCTCAATGTTTTCTATGCCCCATTTCACATTTAAAATGGAAACAAAACTTCAAACTACATGTACATTTCACCTTTATTTGTACCACTTGGTGCTCTGCGACACAAAGATTTCACTTCACATGATTTGGTCATGAAACATCAGTATTAAAAATTAGCACAGCTTACTTCCTCTACTTGAAAAGTGTACTGGATGTTTCTGATTGAATGCTACTTTCCAAAAATTCTACTAAAAAAATCAACAACTGATCAGTCAGGATATGAATTCAACTTCCTAGAAATGTGTTTTGATTGCCATTGTCTCAATAGGACACAGGGAAGTTAGTTTACTGATCATCATTCTCATCACTGCCCAGGACGATCTATTTCCAGAGTACTCTTTGGTCATGGAAAATCCAGAATAGCATCTATCAATTCCGAATTGGTTCTGATTTGAATGCATCAAAAAGTTCCAATTAGAGATACAATGCACCACAAAGACTTACACAGAATTAAAATGCGAACAGTCGTTAGCTCTTTCTAATCTGCTAATAAACATTTGTTGTGTCACATGCATCTATACGTGCAATTATCATAATTTCAATTTAATACCATAATACCTTCATTGCAGCTTGTTTTAAATACTCGGTGATGTGTTACCTTTCCATGAGGTGGATATTGTTTCGTTTTCACCTCTGTATCCATTTATGACAGTATGTGGGACAATCACAATCACTACTGTCACTCACACAGACAAAATAGCAAGATGTCGATCACGATCCAAACATCAAGATTTTTGTGCCCTTTTAGATGTGACAGAAATATTCTGCTAATTGCTGATCACAATGATTTGTCAACCAGGTCCAAAATCTACCAAAATGGTGACCCTTGCCCTTTTGTTCATGCACTGTTATGACGTTGTTTTGACGACGGGATAAAAAAATCTCAAGATTTTTTGTTCAAACGTTCACAGGCTCTCTTCTATGTGAATTATTGTGTTATTTCTAAAATTATTGCAATAATTCAGAAATTATCACAAGATTTCCAAAGAATAGGATCACGATACTAACTGCGCTATTTAGTGAGATTTTTATGTCCACACAAGCAAAAATCTTGAGATTTGAATCACGTTAACTGGCATCAGTGTGAATCCAAATATTGTCGTTGGTTGCAGCTAGCTGCCAAATTCAATCATTGGTATGAACTGGGGGGGGGGGGGACCTTAAGGACTGTTCTTCTTACAGCGGCTTTTTGGTAGAAACCCAATCCTGACCAATGTTGTTTCATGTCCCAGCGCTGGTTTGGCGTGTCCTGGGCCATGTGTGTGCACAACTGTGGCAGATATTTGGGGAATGTTCGCAGTGAGGCAGAGCGTTGCCCACTCTTATGTTACTCTGAACCTACCTACCCCCATGCTGGGAGTGAATACTGGGAAAAAACGGGGCAGTCCGCACAGCATGGCAGACCTCACAGAGCTATGCCTTGGCAAAAGTTAGACAAAGTTGACGCTATGAGATTTTACTGAAAAACTTAGGCGCTAGCACAAAGAGTAAGTGGTTGCGCATAAAGGCAGTGGTGTGAACACAATAGATTGATAAAAAGATTTATAATTATGAGATTACAAAAATCTCTGTACTCTTATATGAGTATCTGTAAGTCATGCAAGCACACTACGCATTGGGCATCCTGAACGTCCCCGTATGACAAGACCGTAATGTTGCTGGTGCAGAACTCATTGTTAAAATTTTCACAGAAATCACCGTGTGACTGCAACTGTAAGCAAAGAATCACTTTCGATCCTGGAGGATGTTTACAAACTTTCTTTGACGTAAAATGAAGAGTTAAAACTTTCAGTGAAGGCTTATGAGAGTAAACACAGTTATAAAATAGGTACCACTGTCACAAACACTGTTTATTGTCAAAAGGAGCAATTAAGTTGCAGTCCACATAGGCCTACAACCTTCACACAAGCATGTTATCGTTAGGAAAACCATTGTCATGTGTCAAATATAGGTATTTAGACATTCGTTGGATTTCATTGTCAAATTTCTCTAAAAACTCCTTTCACTGTTTGTTCAATCTGCCCCATCAGAAATATCACAGCCTGCCATCAAAATAATATTCCGCGGATGACATTTTCTCCTCAAATTTTTATCACTCATAAAAAGTAAAAAAGCATATGAACACATCTGCAGTATCTTGTAAGAGGTTACGGGTCAACTTGTGTTTCCAACAGCTTGTTGCCATGGTGATGAATCCTTCAAATAATACTCAAGTCTTGCCTCAGCCGTGACAAAAGACACACAAAAGAAAGGAAAGAAAAACCTCTCCTCTTTCTTCTCCTCTGCTTTCTCACAGCCAGAACTCTCTTCGCTTCACTTGGAATAATAACACCCCCGAAATGTTGTTCAACACTGTCATGTGATCCTCGTTAGATTCCTGCTGAGCATGATGGGTAGAAAATGGCTGAAATAACAAAGCCAGGTGTCAGTCATGTGACCTCCTGTTGGTAGCACTGGCTCCCAGGTGGAATTCGGTAAATTCGGCGCTGGTTTCAAGTCAAGAAGTAGAAGGGAAATGTGATTTGTTTCCTAACTTCCACGCTAGTCTCGTATCCTGGCAGGAACAGACCCACCGCTTCTTCTAAAACGAATGACGCTCTCAAGAAAACAAATCAAATAACTTTACACCAAGTAGTTTTCGGTTTGTACACAAAGTAACAGCTAAAACGAATGTTTCCTTTAATTTCCCCCAGGAGGTAAAGCCTAGTATCTCCTCGGTTGCACCAACCTACCAGAGATGATAGAATTCAGGGGAATAAAATTTACAGTCCAGTGCCCCAGTTTTGTATACTATACCAGTGATTGACTCCTGTCATTAAGTTTGGAAATAAGAAGAATTCATATATTCATTACAAAGGATCAAATGACACAGAAATGTATTTTTGGAATAGAACATCTTATCAATAAGATGAGCTTTACTTGATTATTATCATTATCATTATCATTATAATGATTGGTAAGTATTAAAAGCGAAGTGAGGTACATTTGCAAACTGAACAAAAAAAAATCAGCATATGAATGTTAGGCTGTTTGTTTGAAAATTATTTCTCAACAATACATCACCTCTTGGACTCTCTTAACAAGAATATTTGTATATATAATGCAAATGTATTGCACGGCTGCTCTGAGCACATAGACAACAAACTTTTATCCAAATTACAGAACTTTTGAATTAGTCATCAGCGAACAGACTTCTCCGTTCTTACGACGTTAAGTGAGCATTGTGTGTGCAAAGATTTAGCGATTGCTGGTGACCCAATTCTGGTAAGTGTTGTTTGTACCACCAACTGTCAGCAGGTTTTCCAAGACTGACCCTGGGCAGGTCATGTTCCCAAACTTTGACGGGGGCCTGCAGTGCACTGGTGAATTGGTGTACAACCCTATCACTCCAGGTGACCTTTACTAAGAGGTTTTGTTTTTTTGTTTTTTTGTTCTTTTCATGGAAGAGCATGTCAAGAAGACTAGCTGTACATGGAAAGTGTGCACCCTGAAATACTTTTGTACACTGCAAAATACCGTGGTATCTATATGTGGTGATTAAAACTCTGCTCGAAATACACATAGACCTACAAGATCATTGATTGTGAATTGTGTCATGAAATATCACCGACCGTATAGGGGCGTGTTTCCTCATGTGACCTTTCGCACTTCCTGTCTTCTTCCCATAAGAGATATGCGTATGCACAGCGCTTACCTCAGAAAGGTTTACAGTCGGGTCTCAAATACCATGGTATTTCATGAACGAGAATGGTACCAAGTGAATTACCATAGTATTTCTCCAATGAGATTGGTGCAATCAAAAATTACCCTAGTATTCAATACCACAGTAATTCAGACGTGATTGCCCCAGCCGAGAAGGAATTTTACATGTTCCTATGTTACTACGTAGCATGATGATCAAAAGACCTTGCAGGGAAAGAAATAGACCATACATATATAAACTTATACTCGGTCTAGGAGAAGGTCCATTACAGTGTCTACTTGCTAATCATAGTAGTACTTTACCAGTGATTGACAGAATCTTAGTTTGAAAGGTTTTTTGTAAGCATATTCTAGTAATTTGAAGAAAAAAAGTAGTAGAAAAATTATTACAAAAATATTGTGAAAATTTTCATACTCTTTTGGTCACATAAATGATAATCAGGGTATTCTGAATCAATACAAGTCAACATGCATATTTCCATTACGAAGTCTCTTTAAAGGGGATGGCTAGTAACTGATCAGTGGGAATCAGTGGGAATGCTGGAGGATGATTGTTCCAATCCTTGTGGGATTCATTTAAGAGTACACTATATATCTATTCTTGTGTGAAAATTATTTGCTTTAGAATGGTCTAATATTCAAGTAATGTGCAGTTTAATGTTTCCAGGTAAGCGTCCCTGGTCAGTGACGGGGCATTAATCTGCACATAACTTGAATATGAGACCGTTCTGAAGCAAATAATTTTCACACAACAGTAGATATATAATGTACTCTTAAATAAATCCCACAAGGATTGGAACAATCATCCCTCAGCATTCCCACTGATTCCCACTGATCGGTTACTAGCCATCCCCTTTAAAATGCAGCATTACCAATACTGAAGAGGTTACCCTGGGTATAACACCATATAATCATGAATGTTATTATTGCCATTTCTTCTAATATCATCATCACAATCATCATCATCACCATCATCATCATCATTATTATTATTATTGAAGTCATTCTTATCACAAATGAACGATTTGTATAATCTTTCTTATTTTGAAATGGGAGGTGGCTCAGTGGTTAAGACTATAAACTATCACACACTGGCTTCCTGGTTCAATTCCCCTAGACAGTCACTTAACAAAAATCAACTAAAATCAAAATCAATCAAATCATATGCTAGTATTGAAGACTGATGAACTGTGACAGAAATCGCAGGACAGAGAAGGGGGTACTAACTTTAGTACCAAGATTCATGATAGGCATCAAATCCCCCCCCCAAAAAAAAAAAGGAGCTAAGCGACAGAAAAGCCATTATCATGATTATTACCAAAATCCATAATCTCACAAGTACAGACACAATATGACCATACCAACAGCTGTTTAACAAGAAAAAAAAAAGCCACAAAATTCAATTTAGCATCAAAGGGGTCCAACTTGCCGTGTGTTGGCGTTCATCTTCAGAAAAGGCAATTTGTAGTTTACATTAAATGTCAAGTTCAAATGTGCCTGAAAATAGGGAAGACCAATTCCACGTTTACCTACACCAAATACTTCTTTACTCCGTTTCCTTTTTTTTCCCCCTCTATTCTTCAGGCATCGTTGTTCTGGTTGATTATTTCTGCCGGGCGTAGGTAGGGTACTTTGCAGAACATGATATATTTCCCCTTGTGTGAGTCCAACAAGTAGACTCACTACCGTCCACGGGCAACAAAGGGTCTTTTCCTTTCTGTTTGGAGAGCCTTTATGACACAGGGGAGGGGAGTAAGTTCAACACCGCGGGATATTTTCTGCACCGACCCTCTCTCTTTTTACCTTTTCTATCTCCCCATCCTTCAATCTGGCATACACGAGGGCTCTCTTTCTTTCCGTTCCCTATTATTCGGCAGAACCCTACACCCAATCCACTCTACCTTGCCTTCTTTAAATCAACCACCAAATATCAGGACAGTCACTACAGAGAAATATATGTGCTTCCTAACACAAAAAGGGAGAGACTATTTGATCGTCTGTGCGTAAGAAGGCATTCATTTCACACACTACGCACAAAGTGCCCCCACCAACAATCGGCACAAAGCCCGGCGACTGTCAACTTGATCGATTGACGACTCTGCGCCTTTGTGCGTGCGCCTAAGCTCCGGAGTATCCCTGGAGTCATGGAACGCATTCGGAACAAAAGGCGGCCATTGTGGAGGAAAACCAATCTTATTTTGCAAGCGCGACATAAAACCATTTAGGAGGAGAACTCTAAACGGGGCATTTATGGAAGCAAGTGTGATGGAATTTCGATTGCCCCGCTCAGACCGCCCTCAAATCTCAGTAACGCAGTATAGAAAATATGACACGCCATCTTCGTATCTTCAGCCGGAAGTCGCACCTAGAAAGTGCAAAACCTCAACAACAACAACAACAAAAACAAAATGACAGAAACACAGGAAACTAATTACATAAATATAAACAATGCCAGCCAATGCACTAAGACATAAAATCCTCCACGAAGAAGATTGCAAAAACCAATTTCTGCTGATTTTCTGGTGCTGCCCTGGACTACAAACAACTCAGCCAATTGTACAGGAGATGTTCACTGGTAGGTTAACCCTATCACACTCAGAGGCAAGACTACTGCGTACATTTTCAATGGGAGTTTCAGCCAGTGGTCTTGAGGGGGTTAACCCTGGTCTTGATGAACAGGTTTAAGTGCCTCCAGTCATTGCCATTACCATGCATGACTGTCGAGTTCCTCACCACAACATTCTTACAGGGGTAATCTGCCATTCTCTATGACTCCCATGAGATTACAGCTCAACCACTTCCACAACACTATCACCGACCACATTTGCCGGTCATTCTTATAGCTTCAAGCTTTCACTTCAATGAAAAGGATGACATCGACTTATTACCTGGGAAATTGTACCAGCCACTGTTCACATGACAACATACAGCTAATGCTTGTGACAATACAGTCCCCTGGGAATTCTCAGCCAAACAGAAACTAAAGCTACCTGCAGGAACCCAAGCCATCACAGATCGCTATCCACATCCTTTCGATTATATAGGCCGACTACTGTAAAACATGATATATTCGCGGCATGAATTTTTCGCGAATTGGAGCCGACGGCCTTTTTCGCGGCATGAAATTTCCGCGAACTGCCACTGGCATTCAAGGCATACAGTGGAGACAAGAACTTTCGCGTGCATTTTAATTTAGCGAATCTTGGCGCTCGCGAAATTCGCGAAATTGAAATGCATGCGAACATTCCTCGTTTTACAGTATGTGCAAGATGAAATGTGCAGTGGGATAGCGGGACAGCAACTTGTTAAAAAGCTCAACTTGGCACCTTCTTTGGAGCAAAAAGGCAAGAACTGAGAAGGTGAGATGACCATTTGGCACCTTGGCTAGTTTTCAGCAAGTCCCCTTCTCACCTCCTTCTTTAGAGAGCATTCAAAGTTCAATTGTGGGCTTATGACATCACCTCCCAACCTCCTTCTTGTCTTTATTAATTAAAATTGAAGTCTTCATCACTCACAGCCTTTCAACAATCTCAACTCCTCCTAAATACATCCATTACTATCATGTACTTGCCAATGCAGTGCTGATTTATAATGGTACAATATCAAGAACTCGAGTGCTGTTGCACAGACAGAGGCTGAGTATTTACATTGCTGTTACATAGAAGTTCATAGAACTCAGAGCTGGAGAAGGTGGAAAAAATAGAACAAAAAAGGCTGGCAGCAAGGCTAGTATGGCAAACAGTGCATCATGATCTACAAAGATGTGTCATGATGGTAAAACGTCGTTACATAACCCCCCTCCCCCATTTAAGTAAATATAATTCCATTACCATTCCAAACAGGCCATGCAGCGGGCATTCACATTATTAACACATGAAGTAAAAATCAATGGCATATAATTGGATAATGACTCCATTTCATGGGAAACATGCAACACTGTTGAAACCCCATTTGCACCTGTCAAGAGGCTCGAGATGAGGAATAAAGTGACACGGCGCAACCAATATTATTCTGTAATACATGCCAACAACTTCCTTTTCAAGATTTCCTTTATTTCCCCACATCCCTTCCTGCACATGTTCCTTTTTCTTTTGATTTCACTCCATGGTCTCAGACCCTGGGACAAACATCATGACGAATGCGGATCAATCAATGTCTTTCCAGCAATATGATCATATTTCCATTTTAAAAAGCAATGTCTGGAATCTCGCTGAATGGTATGAAGTAAGAGGTTGTTGGCAAAATACAGCAAGTTCATGCTAGCTTATCGGTATACAAATTCATCTTAGCTGTTGGCATAAGGATAATGATCAACGCCAGTAACAAAGAGCATGCTGGTTCAGGTTGCAAATGGCATCACAAGCTACTGTAACTACTTCAATTATTTCTTCAAACATACAAACCAGCAAATTTATTATGGTTTTTTATTATCTTGAAATAAAATCATCTTGAAATGCTATAGGAAACATAAAAACCATCATAATAAAACTGCTTAACAGCACTTAAAACAACAGAGGACACTTAAGGCTAGGCCCTATAGTGTACAAGGCTATGAAGAATTTTGCAAATTCACTCCACATGTGTGAAGTTTTCTCTCATATTTCTCTCAAAGTCTGAGAGAAGATTTCATTCACTACAAAATGTAGTTTCTGACAAAGATTATCTACAGAACTAACACCCTTGAGCTGAAAAACGAAAAGGGAATTTGGCGAAAACTTCAATCAAGTTGATTTAAGATTCAGTCTGCAATAGAATGTAGTTTACCGGTACGTTTTTAAGTTCAACACCAGCACCAGAGTCTTGCCGGAAAAGGATAACAAACATTGGCCTTTTAGGCAGCCATAATTCAATGTTTTATCACCCATGAATCATGAACGAGCTATCAGAAAACAATAATATCCTGGCAATAACCTGCATGATATCACAAAGTTAGATCTGAGGGCCTCCTCGTAAATATTTAAAGGAGCATGCTATGCACACAAGCAGGTTACCCTCACAGGTAGCAATTATGAAAGACAGTCACATAACTCTGATGATTCATTGTTTTTACTTCAGCTACGTTTCTCAAAAAAAAAAAAAACTCTCTCTCGTAGGATTCACATGAGCAGCTGTGAGCTCACCAATATCACAATAGCCACAGTCACATTGGCAAAACTTCTCAAAGTTTAAGTTCTTGAAATTTTGTCAGCGCAACATCCCACTACAACAGAAATTTCCTGAAGCCCCACAAATCTTCTCGAAGTTTTGCAGTCTGAACACATGCAGCTGAAAGTTTGTGACATGACCAGTCCAATTTCTATTTGCAATGCCCTCCAAGCTGTCAGACAGCATGTGCTTTCTTCTTCATTGCGCACATGCACCGGTGACCCAAACTTGGAGAACTTATCGAGAAATGGGACTTCAAGAAACTGCACCTGCCAGTGTGAACTGACAGGAAAACTTTGCAAAGTGTTCTCAAATATAAATTACTTGTAGTTTTACCAGTGTGACTGTGACTTGTGTACAATGAAAAATATCACAAAACACGCCTATTAAAAAAAAAATGTTGAGAAGCAAAAATAAAATAAACTTCCATACCATCACGAGCACACACTCCAAAACCAGAAACATTTGTGGCGTGAAACTTTCCTGAATTACATGCCGCCGACAGCCTTTTTCATGGTATGCAACTTTTGCAAATTGCCAGCTGCCATTCAATGTAAATGTGTAGACAAAAACTTTTGCGTGCATTCTACTCTCCCAACGCTTGGCTACTCGCAAAATTTGCGAAAATTTCACGCACACCAACATTTCTGGTTTAACACTTTACTCAATCCATACATACTGACAAACATACTCACATACGAACACCTGATCTCTTATCTCCCCCCCCCCCATTCTCTTTCTCTGTCTCTTTCTCTCTCTCTCTCTCTCTCTACACACACACATGGAAGCTGCCTTGCTGCACACTATAGACACTACAGAACAATAACAACAATTCTCCCGAGACCGCAAATGACTTTCACAGCCCTGATTTATGGTTTGACCCTGACCTTCACCTGACTTGGAAATGACTTTGTATGTTCTAAGTAAAGACATGAGCACAAGTTTGAGAAGACAAGCTTCTGGATCTCAGTGTGAAGAGAGGTCAATTCCCAACACTGTTCAAAACAGAATTGTCAACAGCAAATTAAAGGGACACATCTACAACATATTCCACTCCAAAAATCTGACATGTGTGGTCCTTCAAGCTAATACTCTAGTACTATGCAGAGTCACCGTACGGCTTCTAATGGGGACAATTTGTGAGCGAGCCAATTTCCCACCCGATAAATCCCAGACATTACATTCAGTAAAAGGTACACTTCTTCATAGATTTTTTTTTTTTTGAGAGTGACAGAATAAGTTTCAGAAGTTTGCTTTACATGTAGTTTTTTAAGGTAATTAGACATCAGTTAGATCATACAGCCCACTTAGTAATCATAAAAAATTTCTGAAATTGAACCACCACAATATCTAAATGGCATCTTTTAAAGGGATCGTATAGTTTTCGTTGAGACCTAATTTCAAGTTTCTAACATTTTTTGGTGAGATAATGAGAAACCTCTTACAAAATATGAAAGAGCATGTAATTCTAAGAGGAATTCAATGTTTATTTGATGAAAATTGGTTTTGAAATGGATGAGATATCCAAAAAATAGCAATTCTCATTAAGTGTGGGACCCACACTTTATTACAATCGCTTTGTTTTACTTTGTTTTTGGATGTTTCAGTCATTCCACACCCGATTTTCATCAAATAAACTTTGAATTCCTCTTAAAATGGTATGCTCTGTACTATATCGTAAGTGTTTTCTTGGTATCTCACAAAAGGTTAAAAGCCCAATTCTCATCTCCACCAATACCGTACCATCCCTTTAAGCAAGATATTCGTGTATATTGGTCTCATAAATTGTCATACGGTCATGAAATTGGCACCTATGTCATATGTTTTCCTGTGATTTTCTGGTGATTCAAAATTCTGTCATAATTACAATCTTAGTTTTAGTTACAGGCTCTCTAAATCCACAAAAATTCAGATGATTATTTTCCCTTTATTGTTTCGCTTCACTTTGAACTATGAACGGTCTAAAAGTCTCCATTAACCATCAATCAAACCATAAAATTCTACTTATGGCCATTTCAAGGTCTCCGTGGGTAATCACCAAAAAATTACAGTCTCGGCAATGAACTATAATTACTCTAAGTGGCAAACAGCATAGTAAATGTGGCCATTATACCAGGTCAGGTGTAAGCCTGAAGACCGGGTTTGCTACGGGTCATGTAAGCTCTCCAACCCAATTATAGCTGAATAATTCACATGCTGAATTTTTTGGTGTTTCTTACATGACTTCAAAGAGTTGCTGCTCATATTTTCTGGAAAAATAAAACGCTCTTTCAGCATTCAGGAAAAAACAGAAAGTGAGGGGATGGAATAAACATGTTCATGTCTTGCATACTGACTTCTAGTATACCAGCTCAAGCTGAAATTTGACATATGTCTCATTGTTGACACTTATTGCCAAAATATGTAAAAGATTTGGCTAAAATCATGACAACTTGCAAATGAGTACAACTACAAAGTTGTCCATCTAAAAATGTAGGTTGATCTTCATGGTGGCATTTCTTTTTATTCACTTTGTAAGTTTAGAACTTCACAGACAGCATGTTATCGAATGATGAGAACATCTCGCTGCATCATCTCCCATAGCACCAGACGTGTCAGATGATCGTAATGACAACATTTACTCTGGTGGGTATCTCGTGAGTCAACGAGGATAGAATAAGAGCAGAGCTTCCCTCCGACAACATGAACTATTTGTATGCAAATTCCAAGCAAAGCAATTAGGGAGAGAGAGAGAGAGAGAGAGTGGCCAGGCAACATGGTTAATTGATTTCTGTTTCTGGCTCAAAAGTTGTGTCTACCTGATCAGCTAGATGCCCAGGCTGGAGGAGATTGAAAAATCAATCAACTAACCGCCTCCTGGTCGATTACTTCATTAACAATACCGCATCCTAGATAAGAATGGTTGGATACAGGAACTGTTTTGTTTTTGTTTTGTTTTGCTCTTTTGTTGTTGTTGTTAGAAGCCAAAGTCAAGGTCTGTGGAAGTCCCAAATGCCTGCCAAACACAGGTCATCCAACCGTTACACAAGCATTCATTGCAATCATAACAAAGGCATTGTGTCATTTCATTACCCTTATGCAGATTTCTTACCTAAACTATGTAGACAGGGCTTTACACAACTAACATAATTTTGAATGAATGGGATCAAGTACAGTCCAGCCATTCCTCTCGATACTGGAGAGGTACAGGAAAAGAAACATACGATTACGCTTCCACCACAACATCAGAAATAAAAAGACGAAAAAGACGTGGAGTACCGTACTTACTGTCAAATCTTTCTGCCCTACGAATGAAGTAATCCCGAAGTATACTGCTCTTTTCGTACACGACGTTTTCAAACGCTGAACTACTAATCTGTGTTAGCTCGTTCTCCATGTTCATTGTACAACATGAATACCCGGACGGACACACTCTTAAGTCGTCACCTGGAGACAAAGGAGAGAAAAAAAGAGGGAAAGAGTGAATGCGATGCATGTAAAGAATCAAATATAATTCAAATCTTTAAAAAAAATCCCCAAATATTGAAAAATAACATATCTTGACCATTTGTACCAGTCCAGTCTCCTTCATAAGGAGAGACTGACCAAAACAATCAGTGATTTGTGTATATGCAGAGCCAGTCTTTTGCTGATGATTAATGATTAATAATTTGATTTGATCTGATTGATTCCAACACATTTTGAAGACTCTTTTCTCATTGGTACAGTTCTACATAATTTGGTTAAATCAGTAGACTTTGAAGCACACAAATCTTAATCTCTGAAGAAAAAAGTAAAAATGAATGATATACTGTGTTTGATGGATACCTACAAAGAATAGTTCTAATTGATAGTCTTGAATAAAACAAAACTGTAGAACACAAACAAGCTTAATTCTTGAGAAAATATTATATTCTTAAGCTCAACAGTATCAAATTCAACATAGTTCTTGAAGAAAAACCTCTGAAGTACTAGTTCTCATTGCTTTCTGTTCCTTTGTAGGGTGAGAACAGACCATCAACCCCCTACATCATTAAAAAGAACTCTGTCGGCATATTATGGAAAATATTCTTTGAAGTTATCTGAGGGACCATTTATCACAGATGCGATTCTCTATCATTGAATAGGGACACAATCTAATCAGCTAGTCCGTGATACTGATAGAGACTCAGAGACACCAAGTTCAGCAATGCTGAGAAGTTGTGTCATCATTTTGCGCACTAATTTATAGGATTTGTGGTAAGAATGCCATATTATAATGGCTGCTGGCAAGAGCATCGGGAAGAGCACAATGGCGATGAAAAATCTGCCTCCCTTTTGGTTGTCAGAGATGTCTGAACTTAATCGCTCTCCACTCGGCGTATCAAAGAATCCAAGTTAAAGTCGACTCAATTCACCGCTTCGCCGCTGGGGCCACCATCGTCTTCCCTTTGTCTCTTATTGTATCGTCCCAGTGTGTCTGCATCGCACATGCATTCTGAGTGAACTTTAATGGGAATAGTCAAATCGAATGCAATCAGAAGATGTGACCTATCCTATCGATCTGAATACCTGGGCAGAAGATTCCCCTCAGCCCCTGGACCATATATCCATTTGGGGGGAAACACTCAAATCCAGACTTTTCCTAAGCTGCACCATGAGCATACTGGTATTGATACCTATATGATATAGGTAGAATTGGTGCATTATAAATTCTAACTCACCACCAACATTATCCATTAATTAAGAGGTCAATAATACAATGGCACACGTATCAACTTCGATACATTTTGAAGATGTTATATTGGTAGCAAAAAGACTTTAGGTTATTTTCTCTAGTGAGTTATCACTTTTCCATCTCTTATTTGCTCTTGGTAGAGTTTTGATCAAGTATCACCCACCTGCCCTGATGAAAATTCAGAATGCTGAGACTTATTTTTTGACTCCTCCACATAGATCTAGTCAACAACAAAAAATCACACCTTTTTGTGATCCTGTGAACCTTTACCAACTGAGAGCATGAGATATACATACATTTTCTCAAATTTTGCTATTCAGAGTATGTAACTGATGAAAGAGAGTGATACTTCCCTTTTTATCATGACTAAAATATGGTCATTTCACAAGAGAACACGCATTTTCAGAGCTTATAACTTCATATTTCTTTTCCCAAAGTGCATCAATTGCTGACAAAATCTACACAACTAAAGGTAGTTTGGAGATAGAGATAGTGCTCCATGTTTTTCATGTACGTTTGTATTCATGAATGATCAAATACAGCTCACACTGCACTGGCACAATGTTGTTGACACATTGTTATGGAAAAATGAATAGCGCCGCCACTGTTCAAGTTTTTACAGTTATATGCAATAGGAAGAATTCTCCTTTTTGGTCTACACTTCATGACATCATTTGCTGCTGGAATTTTCTTCGAATTCTTGTCATGTCTGGACATGACTCGACCCTAAGCTCCCCTCAAGCTACCATCTGCCTGGCGGCTTGGCCTGGGTAAATACACTCTGAAATCCGTGAACAATGCCATCTTCCTTTTCTCCATTTCTGAGAGAAAGGCTGAGAACCACCAATGATGAAGGAGAATGATGAAAGCGGCTTGGATGCCCTTTGTGACAATGACACAACATTACAGCGAGTTTTGACAGCCTACTATGTAGGCTGCCATATGTGTACTTCAAACAAAAGGGGGGGGTGTTTCATACATTGTAAATCTGTTCTTAAAGTTACGAATGACTGAAGAACGACTGGAACATCTTCTAATGTGCTATACTTATCAGAATTTCAATAATTCCGCACAAGAACTGATCACCAGTCATTCTTAAGTTGTTCGTAACTTTAAGAACAGCTTTATAAAACACCCCCCTGGAACAGCATCATTCCTCATTGGAACACTCTCAAGAAGCACTGCCAAACAGCCAATGACGGAAGCTGGCTCCAAAATTCAACCGAGAAGTGGCATCAGTCTCATATTTCAAATGATAAACTTTCGACAAAGCTCACTGATAATACTTGTATGCTGAGATTTCCTCAAATCAGAGTGGTATGACTTCACACATATGATGGAAGAGATGAGGTAGGGACAAATTACTAGGGATATTTGCCAAGAAACATTTCCGATGGAACACATTTTGAAGACTTGTCAATTAATCAAGTAAAGGGGAAAGTGGTTTAAAGGGCAACAAGGTCAACACCACATATTCCAAGACATATTAAAGTTTACTTGTCGGTACTCTTTTAAATCTTATGCCAATGTCAAATGTAACAAAAGAGTAATGTTCCTAATACCTAAACTCCAAAATGAATTATTCTCTTTTATTTGTGATTTGTGGATATGATCAATAAAAGTGTTGCAAAATAGGATGATTTTTCAGCTTCTGACCACTTCATTAAAATGACTGAATTCCTCCTGTCAAAGCAGTGGTCAAACAAAACTTATCTTTATTCAAACTGAATTGGACAGAGCTTCTGAAGATATTTGAAATCAAACATACACATAAATACAAAATACAAAACTGAGCTCCTTGTATGGAGTAACTGTTCACATAAAAAATATGAATTTCTGTCTGTCGACATACAATGTACACAAGATGACAAATGTGGATTCTATTTGATTTGGTTCTTCCTCAATGAACCTCACATACATGTACTAGATCATACTCATTCAAAACAAACAGGACTTCCCTCCTCAAATATTGACAGCTCTATGAAGCGCTCATGGGCCGTGACGCAAGAAAAGGGCCCTTGGGCATGTAATACCGAAATTGAGTTTTCACCACCATGTTAAAGAATGAATTCTAAAGTATTTAGATATGCAAACCGTTTTCTGAAATTCCACTCCTAGGTACCCCAATTATGACATTGAAAAAGGCAAGTTTTGTACAAATCCTGCCACTTTTTTGATGTGTCTACGCATGTGCGCGCAGATAGCTATACCGGTAGCTGATATCTGTTTTTTTTTGCATGTATTTGTTTGTCAAACTTCTACTCCGTTTTTTGGTGTTTGTGGCCCTTTCCTCGCATCACGGCCCATATTATTTTTCTCCCCCAGTTTTCAACATCTACCATTTCCAGCGTGAAACATGCAGCTTAACAAATGCAGCGTTGCTACAATGTATCAAACTTCTGGGTTTTTTTTTTCTTTTGATGGGGGATAAATTAAACTCACGAGAATCACAAACAACATGGCAATTTGTTGGTTACAATTTTGGAAGAAACAAACGGTTATAGCTGAGATTGAAATTAACATCTTTACAAAAATGTCAGGTATGTACAATGTAATCATGGGTTTATCATCCTGTTGCAGGGTATGGAGACTGGCAGATTACAATAAGAGGTACATGCACTAACCATTCAATTAACTCTATCTATACATCAAACAGTCAAAATGTTTTGAATGGACTTTTTAAGACATTTCACTGTTTCTGGGTGTTAATGTGACATCTTGGGATGGTTAAGCAGTTGTAGATCACTCTCATTAAGATTCAAGACCAAGTCATCACTAACTTGGCTTCAGTAAAGGATCTCAATTTTTTAGAGATCAGAGGCACGGAAAAGACAAATGGTATCATGAACCAGACGCCTTCCTCTGACTCCTAACAAAGTCACACACCACAGGAGTCTAATGCATCCTTCCTAACTGTATGCATACACACGAAATATCTGCACCACGGTTAAGTTCCTTTTAAAGTGGAATTGGTGGTTGGTTGCAAGGAGTCAAGCCACAGCATCACCTGCACCCAAGATCATACTCCTGTTGCCCACGACAACGGATGTTGAAAAAAAAAAAGGTAGATCTAACCCAGATAGGTCAGATGCTTTTCAAATTCACCCCTCAACCCCTTTAAAAAAAGAGGGGGAAATATTTACCATCGTGCCACACTTAGCTTTTTAGTTAAAAATAGCGAAGGGATCAAAGACGAAGTAAATAGGAAAGGGGCAGAGAGAGTAAGAACGCACTGCGGACTGTTAACACAATTATTTGCCTTTTGTTCTCTTTGTCCAACGGTTTTCAATGCTCCTGGTAGGTCAGCTCACTGTCAAAGTGTCACGGTTAGGGCCAAATTCCACCGGCTCTTTCCTTTCTTTTGTGCAAAGTCGTGGCAAACGGAATTCCACCCCTCTGCATAACTCTACCCACTTTTTTCCCCTCTTTCACTCCACTCTCTATTCCATTTCCCTCCTTTGCACAGCTCGAGTCATCCCTTACCATAACAGACTCTCTTTCTCATTTTTGTCCCCTCACTGGCTGGACTATCCCACTTTGTTTTACAGGGGTATTCTTACACTCAAAATATCAAGTGATTTTGCAGAGATGTTTTTCTTTTTCCATTCTCTTGCAAATACACTGTTTCTTTGCCAAATTCCATCTTCTGTTTTTTAAATTTCACAAGTGTACCGTGTATTAACTATCTCATGTTTTTTATGACTGAAAGTTTTGTTGAAGCCTTTATCTTTGACAAAATTGGGTAAGCTTTTATTTTCCTCTGATTTAAAAAAAAAAAATGAGAAGACACAAATTTAAAATGTACAAAAATGCATATCAAATACCTCCTTTCACAGAAAAATCCCTTCAGTATTTCTTTGCCAATGGAATTTCATTTTTCCTTCTTATATCTGTAAAAAGAATAAGCTAGTTTCTTACACAACATTTGAAATGTTCACATTGTGATTAATTCTGATATAAATGATTCACGACTGCATCAAGTACTCTGGAGCTGAGCGGGTGGCTTCTATAGGCTGTTATCAAGCCTTGTTCTCGGTGGTACACTGAATTCTAGCAGCTCTCAGTTGGACCCTTCTATTGTCCACCCCACGCCTCTCCCACTACTTTGAAGTGCCAGTGCGTGGGTAGGGGGAAAAGGTGAATGAATATTCCAACTATGCAGTCGGACCAGACATTCCCGTCACTTTTGAGTCTAAAACAAACTGAACGCATCCTGCGCCCGACAACGGCCCAGGACAGGAAGGGAGCTGAACGCGACAAAAGTCACACAGTCATGTCGCAATGCATCGTCGCTGAATTGCCCAGCTCCTTTTCTTGTCCAGCCAAGCAAGCCATGCATGGCTGAAGAAGATAGCACATATACTCTGCACTTATCTCATTCCACAGTTCAATTGCAAGTTGTCACTCATTTTCCCTGTATGTTACTTTGCATCCAAGTTACCAAGCTCTGATACTGCATGGTTGGGGCCTCTGAAAGTGTCAATGAACACCAATGTTGGAATTGACTTTTAAACTTAAATCAGACAAACATGGCTAAAATTCCATCAAAATCAGACTTGCATTAAGGTCACAACATTTCTCACAAAGCACATATTCTTACTATATGATATAGTGATATTGGTCAAAACCACATAATATGTATCTTGTCTGAGAGAATATTGTCCATTTAACTTGATTTCTGCTTCAAAACATAACAGAAAATTCATGTTTTTATTGTTGATACAACTAAAACCCTTCACTCTTTGATGTAATCCTTGCTTGATTACTACAACACAACAGAACTTGATGCAAGGTATCTTCTTTTGAAAATAAAAAATGCAACAATTACTCTGACCACAAATTGACAGTTCACAGTAAATTTGTACTCTATATGATCCAATGAGACGCTTTTCTCGTCAATGGTTGCAAGAAATTATTCCATGCTTTCACCTTTAATATATAAATAATTTTTCTCTAATTTCCAAAGAGAGTTTAGCAAGTATTCAGTCAGGATTATACTAATTTGATACTCAAATTCTCTGAAGTCCCACAAATTAAAAAAAGAAATGTTGATATCTTACTATGGTTAATAAATCTTCTGTCTATCCACTTCCATCAAACTTGTCCTTCTAACACAAAGTTGTGTGATGTACCATCAACTTCATTCTGTAAATACCCATATGGATCTATATCCTTTATAAATATTACTCCAAGTTCATTCAACCATACATGTAAATCTCTCTGTATGAAGCCTTACTTTACAATCTACTGTTCCTGTTTGTGGCTGATTTCCGGGCAAGAGTGCTAAAAAGGCCTTGTTACAAAAATCATGCACATCACACAACAGAACCTCCCACCTACTTCTTCTGCCCACCATTTCCTCTGCTGGTCATGTTCAAGGCAGATATTCTGTCAATATCCCTCGCCTTCTCCCCCAAACAAGAAATATATGCCATGAATATTCTTGCCGTATTTCCGATTGCCCTTACAGCCCTACCAGGAATCGGAGGCATCACCCTCCCCTGGCAGTCAGGAGCGATTCCAGTCCACACATGAGAAATTTGCCACTTTCTTCACAAATGACAAATTACCAAATTGTGCAACAGGTAGGAAATACACTAGTCAAATCAACCGACAAGTGAAAAAAGAGCATGCGAGAAAAGGAGAAAAACTACTAACTGCGTGATTCATTACTATTTTGGATTAAATGTATGGCCCACATGTTGCTTTTTTCAAAGATGAGTTCTAAGTTATTCTCAGTGATAAAATCATACGGAAACTTGTGATGCTTCTTCCAGCAAATGACCAAATAAGGTTGACTTTGATCTAAGACAAATTCAGATTCTGTCTCAAACATAAAACACTGTTTCATTTAAACAAAAAACACAGGCTGCAGCCCACATAGAAACAGGAGGTGACCACGTCTGTGTCATACACATGTATTCTTGACTGGAGACGGAGGCTGAGGCAGTGGCTACTTATGCTTGACCTCTCCGTTGACAAGGGTCAGACCGGAGGAGAAAGACAAATCAAGAGCCAGCATTGCTTTGCGAGCAAAGGCCCACAACCCAAGATCAATAACAGCCAAATCAATAAATGTCACCGGTACTCTATGAGGCTCCGCATCTTTAATAATCACGACGAACCCACGATACCAGCGAACAAACCCCCTCCTCTCAACATCCTCTACACATCACACACACACACACACACACACATACACACATACACATTTTGCCCACTGTCCCTTTTCATTTCCTCCAGTTTCTCCCGTTTCTCGTCTGCCATCACAAGATGAACCTAAACTCTTTCTCTACTTTCATTCCCCTCTCCCTTTTGTCAAACAATTGCAGGCCTGGCTGGCCTTCTATGAGTGAAGCTAAGCATGCAGGCATATAATATGGATTTTAAAAAAGTCTTTCTCCAAGAATGCTATACCAAGGATATTCTCTACTCGATCAATTTTCTTGGGAGAATGTAAAAGGAACTCCTGCGTGAATGCCAATTTTGACATCGTAAATCATTCCATTTGTCATTCATTCTTAATAAGAGAAAATCTACATCAATATATTTTGCAAAACATTATATTGTCTCAAATGTACCCCAGTAGGAATATTTTCATAGCAGACGTTAAGTCCTCACCCCAAAAAGTACACCGTTTCACAGTCAGTATAAAACACAGCTCATTCATTGTTAGGAGCCATGATAGCAGGTCATCTGAGGTCGGTTGGCACAGGTTGTAAAGTTCACTAGAGGTCAAATCTCCCACAGCCTACCACATTCCATCAACCAGTCTACATGAGAGGTAGGTATCACATGACAAGGGGGATTGTGGTGGGTAACTCCCTGTCCCCCACCATTCCCCTTTCCCCTTACATTACCCCTCAACATCATGTTAGATTCATTAAAGAACCCCAGACTAGTAAAAAAAAATAAATAAACAAATAAATAAACCGGACCCATTAGGCCTTAATTCTAACGTTTTCAGCAAACATAATATACCTATTAAATACTAATGTTTTCAAACATTGTTTAGGCCTATACATAAAGATGAAAGCTTTTCTCACCTAGAAATTTTGAAGAACATAGCAAGTAGGCCTAGTAATGTGATTAAACTGGATTTTGAAGTTTTCAGAATCATAATCAAGGTATGGGTAGTTTAAAGAAGTTTGTAATCAGGTCTTAGGGATGAAATATCCATACACAAATTTAAAACATCACTACACATGTCTCTGGCAGTCATATTAACCCATTGAGGACGAGTCCCGAGTATACTAAGGCAAGCATCTATGGGAAATGAGTCTTGTAGCAAAATCAAACTGTCCTCAACGGCTTAAAATGAGTTCTTAGAATCAACTGCATTTTTAAAATAAATTTTTCATGGAGATAAATGATCTTATTTCAATTTCTTGCTGCTAGGTAAGGCAAGCCTTCCAATTGTGTGGCAGCATGCTTTGAGGTCACAATAAATGATCATTGTGAAGAATGTATGCTTGAAATATAAGCATACACTGCGATCTTACCAATACTGCATGCTACACCACAGACATTCCCAATGTCAACAAAACCACAAATAGCACAACTTGTACATCTTGATCAAAATTACTGTATATACAAAACAGATATAATTCAGTTATGATTATCTTACAATCCCTTTAGTCCACTGAGCTGGTGCTTCATCTTTTGATTTCTTCTATTTTCAATGACAAAAGGACTCTCATAACCTCATTCTTGGACAAAGTACTTCAGCCCTCTCAAGATTATCCTTTGAAAATACCATCAACACATCTAACAAGCCGGTCAAGAACGGTTACACTTAAAAGCAGCATATTTTACAGCATCAAATATGATCAAAAGCACTCTGCTATGCCAATAGAGTCAATAAAATCTTACAAATCTTACAAATGCCAAAGGATCGCTAAAGAAAGAAAGAAAAACATCTTGCGGACAGGGACAATCCATGACCAGGAATGGGAGAAATTTTGGAAGTATTTCTCAAGGACACTCTAACATTCAGGATAGAGAGTGGAAAGCCACATAAAATACTGATGTCACTGCATTCCTGTGTGCCAAAAAGTGAACACTGTGTATATTTTTGTCTAGCTTGGGGGAGGGTCACTCTATGGAGGGACAGGGCCTCATCCACACTGTGCCTCATTGGATCCTGAGGTCATCTTGAGGTCAGAGTAAAATAACCTCCATACCAGAAAAAAAAAAAGAGAAAAAAAAATGCCAACTTGGATTCTCTGGGGAGAATTGTTTGGCCTTGACTGGACCCGGCTGGAGTCTGTCTGCTAGGAATAACATTCCTCAGCCCCCAGCATCACTTTAGGGTGAAGTAGATGGAGGGCTTATGGAGGGAGATGGTGGAGGATGGGATGAAAGGGATAACTGTGGAGACCAGGTGACTCTACAAATGACTAACACCCCATTCTAAAGGGGGGGGGGGGGGTTCAGACATGTCTCTTAAGATATCGTATTACAGTTGCATTTCATATAACCTCATACATCATCTACATCAGTGATGTAATGATAACAATTCAAGTATCCAGTAATATTCACATTTCAAAAAAAACGATATTCAATACCTTGTCCTATAGGCCTATACCAATCAGTAGTTGCATTGTTAGTTTTCTGTCTATTATCATGTATGGTCATAAGCAGAAAAGAAACTGGGTCCATCTTTGCTTTTGAATAATTTTTACATATGAATGATAGGTTACAAAAATAACTTAGTCAATTTTATACAGAATTCATTAAATGCTGAAAAGTGCATTAGAGTTGATTTTCATCGCCTTTTACAATTTAAAGTCAAACTGACCAGAAAGGTCACATAGAGCATTGAGCATACACACACACACAAGAAAAAGAATACTGGGCGATTTTAAGCCACCTGAAAACATGCATGTATTGGTGCTGTGCAGGTCGCTTATTAGGAAGACCAATTGAAATCATTATTTCACCTGCACATCTAGGACATTACCCCCACCCCCCCCCCCAAAAAAAAAATCATTTTACTCATCTAACTTGTCCAACAGGAAGATTTAGTAGCCCTTGGCAGTCGGGCAAGAGGATTTTGTAGCACCCTGGCTGATAGCCCATATCCTAGCCCCTTCCCCCACCCGACTTGTCCCATGCACCAAAACTTCCCATCTCCTCTCCCCCTGCCTTCCACATGTACAAACCCATCTTCATCCCTTTCCATTACTCTCCACTATACTTCTCCCTACCCTCCTGTCCTCCTCCCCACCCCCCTCTCCCCATCCCCTGCCCCATCTGCACCCCCTCCCCTCCTACCCCATCCTCCAACATTAACCCTGCTCTCCTCCATAGCCAAGGACGCAGGAGCTTGACATGACCGGCATAATATATGTATGCAAGTTCACAGCCCTGTAAAGGCCTACCTCTCCATAATGCATGGTGAGCTCTGCACCTTATAGACACAGCCTAGTCTGTATCTCAAGACCTCAAATTAGCCATGACATGACATGTTCTCTTTTACCTACCATGGTAGCAAACAGCTCCCAGTTAAAGTAGGCCTTATGGATGAATTAACTAGGGAAAGAGTTTCTAGGTAATATTTTATATGTGTAGTGATTTCCATTTTCAAAACTGGTTCTGTGAGTGCATTTTCATAGGAGACCTTGATATGCACACTTTCTGGTCATTAAATATACACACTAGGTCTATCACATACAGATTATGAGGGTCTAGACATACGCAATCCATGTAATTTGATCAAGTCATTACCAGTAATGACCTTACGAACCTTGCCTACAGCATGGCAAATTACGCTGCTTGATGAGTCTCAAACCCATGCCATAGTCGTAAAAACCCTGAAAAACTCCCTATGCCATGAAACCAAAGCATTAGCCTGATGAGTAATGCTTACAGATGCTTGGAACAATTGAGAAATTTGATCTGCACGTTATATCATACTCTTTTGTGAGTTATCAAAATATGAATTGATATAGGGCTTGCTATAAACACTACAGCATGTGAAACTGCTTTGTGATAATAAAATGGAAAGCAAACAAAAACATTCATGCACTTTTTGAAACTGAACATTGGTTTGCGTTGCTTCTTGCTTTTTTAACCTGCCTTGCAGTAAGTTGTGTTTACTCACTGCCGTGGCTACCAGCCAAATGAACTACTCACTAAGTACACACATCCACATATCAATCAATCAACTGTTTCGAGATGCCGCGGAGAAGAATGATTTGCTAACTGTTTGTCCCAAAACAACAAGTATGAGAGCCAGGTACATACGCACATACACACACTTTTCTTTTCTGAAACTTGAATTGTTTCGCTGAGCGAAATCAGAAGTTTGGTATGATATTTCTCTGGTTTTCACTGTACGACTTATTTTTTTTTTCCATTCATTTAAAGACACCATAATCATTGACACAAATTAGGCAGGAAATGTACACATGCCTCATCCAGAGCAACAAAACATGCTTGTCTGTGAGAAAGCTACATGTAGCTGAGAAATATCAAATTCAGTGTTCAGTTTATTGGCTAGAGAGCAATATTTCTGGCAAATACTGAGGTGATACTTAAAAGTAATCTGTTTCAAGCACTGTATGGAAATTTCTTGATGAGGATGGGGGACAGGGTTACAGCAGGGGGTGGGGGTTTACAAAAACTTGTGTCTGACTTGAAGACTACATGAGCGGAGAAAAGGGAGGCCATCTTGGATCAGGGGGTTGTCAGCAAAACCCACATCCCCTCATCTCTCATCTCAGGCTCAGTGTTGGATTTCAGGTTCTCCCGCTTTTCCCTCCAACTCCTGTAGTACCTTCGCATCTCACCTGGCTCTGTGAGGCAACCTACAACATGTTGAGCTGACCGGAGCGCCCCATCCCCTCTTCAATTTTTTTCTCCCACCCCACCCCAGAGTTCATCCCCCCCCCCACCCCCATCCTCAACCCTCAGACCTTGCAGGTAATTTATTTTGTGAGGCTTGCTCCTTCCCAGCCAGCAGGAGTTTGATATTCAAGAATTTCCTCGCCACGGCAACCACACTACAGGCTTCCCTCTCTGACACAAAAGTAATACTGTCCTCCATTGACAATTCACAGAATATGAACTGTGGCTTCTCTAGGCCGCATATAAATGTAAACATTTCACCGCTGACTAGCAGTCAGTTCTGTACGCTGGCCATACACTACGTGCAAATGAATGAGGTAATCTTACGCACCCACGCGCAACACACTGAGGTTAAGCAGGGTTACTCTTTCTGTGTTCACTTGTGCACTTCCGGTGATGCAGAGTTCCTATGCATCAGGCACAGGTAAAGCATATATGCCGTAATCGCATCTAATTTGTTCCCGTTTACTATGCATAAAATGTTGCCACTTCACAATAGAATTCAGATATGAATTTTTCAGAGCTCATGACTTGATATTTCTTTTAGCAACACATGAAAATTGCTGAGAAAATCTACAAAACTATGGTAGTTTTGAGAAAAAGATTTAAAAAAAATGCTCCATGTTTTTCGTGTAGAATCAAATGGAGCTCAAGATGTGCAGCAGCATAGCTTTGTCGACACACTGTTATGAAAATTAAATAGTGCAGCTGCCATTCAAGATTCTACAGTTTGGCCTATATGCAACAGAGAGAATTACGGTCACTATTACCTCACCACTGAACACTGCATGCATATGTGTGCAGGTATAATGTGTACATATATGTGTGTCAGTGTATAGTGTTATGTGTGCAACAACAACAACTGAATGTTATATTGTCTTTCATAGTACATAGGGCCTATGTGATCCAACTATCAATACCAGTGACAATGTTAGCTTTCGATTCGAAGCAAAGCACAAAAGGCAATGGCATAATGATAGCATTTTGCTGGTCACTTGATTCCATGCTGAGGAAGAGGTCATATTACAGCTGAGGTACTTTCTCTCAGATTAACAAATATGCCCATAGAGGAAGGAGACTTCTGAGCTTGTTCATGATGGACAGCGATAATTGGCAAGGCATTGTGTGCTCAAACTCAGATGCAGCATTCATCAAGCAGTGGTGACAGTAGTCTTTCCACAATTACCTATCGATACTCATTCCTGCAGTATACTTTTCCCTCACTACGTCCAACTGAATTACAATATATTTACTCGTTGAAGAGGAGTCCCGAGTATACTTGGGCAAGTGTCTATCGAAAATGCGCACTGTAGCAAAATCAGCCCATCCTCAATGGGTTAAGTTGATGTTGTACAAGGTTTCATTATCTTCATCAAAAGCACAATTTCATTCAGAGTTGAGTGTTGATGAGATTAGAGCATGGCAGATGACAACCACCTACATCAATCTGTGATGAACTTTATTTTTTTTTTTACATTTTGCAAGTTTAATAATCACAACAAATATTACAAAACTCTAAGATAATTATTAAAAGATGAGAGAAGTTAGGGGCAATGACATTCATTCATATTGGCTTTTCAACTTCCATCCATCCATCCAGCATCAAGTTGGTCAACACACACAAATACATCAGCTTGCCCCCCAGCAGGCAAAATCCAGGGGAAAAAACCTCTTCCGCCGGTCAAGTCGTGCTCCTCTTTTCAACTTTGCCGACACTACATCGCATAATTAATTATCAGCCCTTCTGTCCGTCACTAGAATACCTGTCCTTCTTCCAGGTTCTTCCCTTCTCCCCTCTCCCTCCTTTCCCTGTAACCACCTCACTCCCTCCCCTCTGCTTTAACCTTTCATCACCATCATCTCTTCACCTCACAGTGGAACTGTAAATCTACAGTCATCAAATTAAATGAAGTTAATGGGGCTGCCTTATTTGAATCAGCCAGATGACTGATGACCTAACAATGCATAACAAACTCAGTGGATTTAGAACCAATGGAACTGCAAATATCACGCTGGAAGTATTGGAAAAGGCTCAAAGATTTTGGAAGGACGTGAAATCAATTCTTTCCATTACAACTGATATTTCTTGTGGTGGATGGCAAACATGGCGACATTGTTGTATTGCCTACCTTTACATGTATTAGATGGCATTTCATACCGTACTATTTCTTTCTGGATGACATTGACAGGGACTAGCGTGTAGCACACAAACAGTCCTCACTTGATATTTCCATCTACGACTGATGCAAATTCAGAGTCCTTAGATGTGCCATCACCACAAAAGTTTGAACATGATCATCCGTGAAGCCATGTATACATGAACTTGCGAGCGTAATATACCACTGCTGTAAGAAATGTTTTTTTTTTAAAGCAAAAAAAAAACCAAAACCCTTGGCTCCTTGATGGCGGAACAATCACAGCAGAAACAAAAGACATGTCATTTGCAAGCACCCCTACTCAAAAGACACAGGACGTTTTCCATCAAAAAATATTGCACAAATAATCTCTTGCATCTTTTATCCCCTGAAACATCCGTCCTGCGCAATTACGGACGCAGTACGTTCTGAGACATTGACAGAAGACCACTCCGTCTCCAAATGAATGTCTGAAATGCATCCACTGACACACAAGGGATAACCAATTGATTTGTATTCCCCCCAAAGTCCCGATCAGATTTATAAATCATTTGACATTTTGCAAGATGGGAGTCTTGAGAACGCCAGCCCGTGCATACGCAAGATGGAAGCCAGCAAAGCCGTGGTTCATTGCCGAGTACAATAGCGTCCTGTTTCTGTCCAAGCCAATTTTCCCTGCAAAAGATATGCATCCTTAACCCTTCCAAATAAAGAAGGATGCTCCAGGCCTGAGATGTAGCTTATCTGGCATTTGGTTCAGCTGTGTTATTACCAAAGCTAACTTCTTCCATTTAGTGCAGCTTAAAATGCATGCTTGAAGATTACTTTAATACCAGTACTTGAAATGGTTCCCAGTTTGTAGATCTGTTTAATAGAGAGTACTGACGTGATGATGTCATAGTCTTTTGTTATAGCTTGGGTTGGAACCAGGTGCGAGCATGGTTAGCAACAATAGTAATCACAGACTAGGACAGGTAAGGTTGTTTAGAACCAGTTTCCATGGTGATGAATGGCTATGACATCACACTTTGGTACTCTATAAATAAGGTCTTGGGGAACCACCCATACGACTGCACAGCAAAGCTGTTGATTTTATTTCACAAATAGAGTACATTACACACCATGAAGGATGAATGGTGCATTTAAACATCACTCGTTGACCTGAAATTTTTATCATTAAATCATTAATACCACTGTAACTTACCCTCATCCCCCCCCCCTAAAAAAAAAAAAAAAATGCTCTAACTGACTACACCAACTTATATACATCTGTAATTAAAATAAATAAATAAATAAAAAATCTTTTTTTTTTCATTTGTCTGCATGGGCATATAGTCATGTTTCACACCTTTGAGAGATGCACACCTATTCATTTTCACTTGCCCTATAGTGAGTTTGCCCTGTGCAAGATTACATGTGGTTTCGTAGCACCTTGCCAATAATACCTATATTCTATAACCAGAGTTTTATTAGAATATTGTCACTCTCTTGTCAAAACTTCACCATCCGATTCTGCCCTTTTGTTTTATAAGCACAGCCTTTTTAAACAGAGGTTAGGTATGTATTAATCAATGTTGAAGTCTGAACACCTTGTGTGAGTTTATTACTTGTGCAGTGCATGGATAGAAATTTACCCAACTTTTGTTAAGTTAATACTGCTGTTTCCTGGCAATGCACAGCTCTGAGGAATATTGCATATGGCCCGCCTGCACTGAAACCAGTCAAAGACAATGCAAGCGTACGATTACTCAAAGCAAACCTTTCAGCTACATACAGCATTCCGTTGTCTTACGTAAGATCCTAAGAGTCAACTGGACGAGAGGACCTTATCAGCCTGGAGAGCGTCACAACAAACATTACCCCAGCAGAATGTCCAGCAAAATGGATCAAATGTATATATTTCCTTTATTCAGGACAATGAACAAATCTGTACCAGATCTGCCACGAACTATTGGCATTAGTGTGAGTGACCTTAACGAGATAAATCTAATTCATCACTTGTAATTATGTTGACAATCTTTCTCCCTGCCATCAACCCCGATTCCGTCCGACTATCCCCGAAACTTGTCAGTCTCTCACACCGATGAGAAAGAGATTTCATTACCTTTTATGACCTGTGAAACTCTTCTCCTTCGCTACAATAGGAGGTTAATGTGAACATGGCTGTCTATGGTGGCTGTGAAGGGATAATAATCACCACACCATCCCATGACCGACTATGACTGATAAACACTTATTAACCTCAATACGGCATCCACGCCAGCTTCTTGATAAAGCATCTATTTATACGGTTCAAGGGAGCGAGCAAAATGTACCCCTTTTATCTGTGCAAAGAGCCCTCTATTTACCAAACATGCATTCCACGGCGAGTCGGCAGCTTCAAGGGGAAGCTTAATTACTTTCATTCAGTTACCCTCTTCACGTCGGCCAAAAGTTAGTGGTCACCTTCAATTCTTTTTCAGCTACGGTCCGTGGGTCTTGCAAAATAAACAGCAGCTGAGCAGTAGAACACAACTAAATATCTATGTAAATCACTGGGTTGTTGTTGTTGTTGTTTCTAATTCATCCTTCTATTTTCCCTTTCTAATCAATCTATTATCATTTAAAGAATACAGCAAAAGCAAGAAAATAGTTTGCATTCTCAGGGAAAGAAGAGAAAAAAGCAAACAAGAGGTTAATGGATGGAAAGATATGCTGTAAGTAGAGCTACACTGATATACGTACATTGCATCTTGGCTCGTCATTGCTGTAAAGCTTGTTGTACTGTGTTTCAAAAACTAAAGTCCAGGATTTATATTCTTTCATACAGAATTTGTGTGAAAATGTACCAAATAAAACCAACCAAAAATATCTGCTGAGAAATCAATAAACTTTTCCACACAATCAGATAATATCATAGTCCCATAGTACATAGTACAATACAAGTCACTTGGAGGTTAGAATTTTAAAAATGAATCACATAATACATCTTCTTTACAGAGAAATTACCACATGAGTCCAATATACCTATTTTGCTAGTTCATTCGGCAAATGTGTAACTTCAGCAAGTACCTACTATGCCCTCCTATCTACCTGATTTATTAGACTGAAAATATGCAAATATTGGTCCCTATCCCAATTTCATTGGATTTATCCAGAGGCATCCAGTTCACATAAAACTCTAAATATGCACAGATGATTTTAAATGCAGAAATATTAACCCAGGCCTCAACCCTGCCTGTATGAGATGATTTGTATCATTATGTACCAAAATAGCTGTTGTGCTGGCTATACATGTACATGGATGGAATGGGGAACCATGTACAAGAATATGTAGTACATGGCAGCACAGGGAGTTATTGTGATTGTAGGATAGAAGCCAGCTCCTCGTTAGCTGATGCGGTTGCTAGGGTCTTGGGAGGGAGCATCTCTACCACTTCCATTTAACGCTGCTTTCATTTCGACTTCCCCTGCCTTCAGTTCGAGCTTCCGCTCATCTTCAGTGGTATTCTCCCACAATGATGAGGTTATGGGTATCTTCTTTTGAACCCACTCTTCACTGCTTCTTTTCACATGAACATGATAATCCTTCAGCCATCCACTGCAGGCCTTTTCTTATAGTCATCAGCATGTTCGGTAATTTGCGCTTGATGGTTTGCATCCTTAGCCACAGAGGCAAAGCTAGTCTTGACATGATCAGTCCCTTTCAGAGGCTTTGTCACAAACAAAGCCAGTTGGAACTTTGTTTGGCAATGATTAGACATGGCCTTCTGGGTGGTGCTAATCCAACTTTCGAGAAACAAAATCCATAATATTTGGTGGTAATCACTTAAATGACATCAACAGGGGATTTTGTCTGCATTACACAGAATTAACTGGAAAAGGAGCTTAATATCAGCATTGACAAGACTAGCTAGAAAGGAAAAAATAAACAAGGGGGAAAGGAGTTTTTCAAAAAGATGAGTGACAAAAAGGAGGAGAAGGTTCTTTGGGGTACTCTGTGGGTGGAGGGGTAAATAAAAGACCCCATTGATGGATCAACTGGGAGCTAACGACCCAGAGTGCAGTTTTTATTCACCTGCACACAATGACTTCCAGCGGCCCAGACTAATTGAATAATGCAGCGGTTATCCCCCTCCTACCAAACCGAGAAGGATTCACTCCAAATTACATCCCCTCTGAAAGGGATGAAAATGGTCCAGGAATGACTACCACTGCCAAAAATTCTCCCCCCTCCAGTGTATCTCCCCTTCTCCCATTATCTCTTCTATTTAATCCCTCCACCCTCCACCCTTCCCCTTTCTATTGTCTACCCTGGAATCCCTTTGTTGGATATTACGCTTCTGTTTCCACAAACACCAACATGGGATAAAGCTTATCCCATTCAAGGTACGACATGGTACTTCCATGTTTAGACCCCATTTAAGGCTACTTCATCCTCCTATCCTTCCCTGCTTCACTAGTTACTGTTCTGCACCCCCTCATTTGCAGGTGTACATTGCTACCTCTCAAATGAAATTCCTCCCAAATCCATAACATTCTCTGTTTCGTTTCCACACATAAAGGCATTATTTACCATTTGCAGACGAATCAAAAACCCAGCTTTAGTGCGTTAAAATAGTTCTGAATTGTGAGGTAGGGATATAAACTACCAAAGTAAAAATTTTAATCAGTATAATCATTTTTGAGTATTGTTAAATATACAACATGTGAACAATTGTTTCTAGAATTGCTTCTAGAATAAACCATCTACAGTTTTGGTTTATTGAGAAAAATATTGATATCTCCTCATATTTTACGCTTTATAGCGAATTTTTTATATGGTAGGATACTTTGTGATACATCTGACCTACACATATATGCATCAAATGTGATAACTTGATATTTTTTAAATCATTGTTCCCAATGGTAAACAATACCTTTAAAGAATAAGACAATAGAGGAAATCGGATGCTGATGAGGTAGTTGTGAAATAAAAAGAGATTGTGTCTGGGATCTAACAAACAAACAATTTCAGCAGACAGTATTAAACTTAATCAAAAAGCCTGCTTTGATTACCAACTAGCAATATTTTGATTTGATTAATCAAACACACAATCTCCATGCCTGTGCAAACACAAATGCGGTCTAGCAAACTGAAATATGATGCCAAAAGTACAGTCAGGATTATGTTTACTAAATTGAAATAACACAGATAATACTTAATAGGGATTACTAACATTTCGTCTCATTGTTTTTGATACTATTTGCTCATTAGAAACAACATCAATAATCAAAATAATGTTACCAGAGCTTGATACAGGATAGTCTTGAGTAAACAGACTCAATACTGCTTCAATAACACACTCAAGAATAGTCTTGGGTAAACAGACTCAATTAATACTTCTCTTACTCTCCTATCAAGATTGAACTGACGATGATATGAATAGAAAAAAAAATATTAAAGAGAGAGGGGAAAAAAGACAAGGAGAGACAGAGAGATTAAGATTCATATAGACTAATAATGACTGGAGGATATTTTTGTAATGTTCAGATGGGCTCGGGAGGGTTGGAGATTATCCGTCCTTCCGTTTTTCTGTACCCTCATTGATCGGCTCACCTGACATCATTTTGACACCATGAGCTTGCAATGGAGCAAAATTTCTCTGACTCATAGAAATAATTTTCTCAGGACTCAGCATTCAGCTTCTGCTGTTTCACCAGCTTTGGTTGGTTGTCAGTAGCAGGGAGGGAGGTCGGGAGGGAGGGGGAAAAAAATTGGACAATGGCCTAAAGGTGAAGAATAAATTGACGGCAGGTGTTTCTTGGGACGTTGCACAGTCATGTCTACAGAAGGGAGGCTAGGGCAAGGTGCAGGAACATCTCTTTATGGTGGAGTCAGGAAGAGGGATATCTGGGCAAAGTGTCCCCTGCATTCACCTTTCAACCTCGGATGCTTGCAAAATTCTTGAATTTAGCAAAGCGTATGACAGCTCTCATAGCAATAAAGGTAGTGGTGCTTTTCCTATCAACAGCTCATATGAAGGTTTGGAGGCACACGACAAAAACAAAAATATGAGGCAAAGATATGTTTCCTGTTTTCTGCTCATATACAGTAGGTCACTATTTTACATGAACTGAAGCAGTGTACAGAAACATATTGCTTTACCCCTGAGGAACTTTCAATCATATTTCTCTAATATGTCTTACTATGACAATTCTACTGCTGGTAATTTTGTTTTAATAGACCTATTCTCATTGGGAAGGATAATGGCCACATTAAAATTCAAAATATTTGACCATTTTACACTGCAATGAAAAACTAATGTCAGGGCTCATGAGACAACTCACACATTTTTGTGACGGTTACACAATTGACTCAGCAGTCCACTGTATGCAGCAACCCATAAAAATACGCTGGCTAGTTCACTACACATTGTGTGTGTGGCCATCAAAAGTACTGTGCACACCACATATTTTGATGTGATTTTTTTGAACTAAATTTGTGCAAGTCACAAAAAGAAAAACATTGCCTCTTGAAACACAAATGCAATTTGCATTGTTCCCAAGTACAGGAAATCAATGACTCTACTCTTTAAAAAGGTAAAATGTGATACTTTATCCTCATTTAACCAGTAACAGAATTATCTAACAAGTCCTCAGTGGCAAAATATTAAACTAATAAAATAGACTGCATACAGAATAACCTACACGGCAAGTGGAAATCACCAGCAAATAATCTCACTCTGTAGTTCCCATTCACACTTCAAATCGTGACAGGAAATGTTTTTCTTTCCAAGGAAATTTTCTCTACCATCACATTTTCACACTGTCAATGTGAATGGCCCAGTTTTAGACCAGACTAGTTCAAGTGACCATTAAATTGTAGGCCTACACCATACATGTAGGTACAGTGTGACATATTCCCATCACTAGCCAAGGATATCAACACAGAGCCAACTTCATCTTTCAATAGTTTAATGCATCATAATGCAGCTTTACAATATAATGGCAAAGCCGTAGTGTATCACACACTCACGCTGAATCTGCAAAAAGGATCTATGTACGTGTATAATATGGTCCCTATCATATCAATGCAAAATCTCACAGGGGATGTTGATTCCCCTACAAATTGGAACCAGTAGCGTTCCGCATATCCTACTCTCTCAATCTCCCCTCCCTGGGCTGTTTTTTTCCTCACTGCGTGCACAGCATCTTTCCATCTGCTGGTGTCTTCCTATCCCACAATGCAATGCCCTAAATGGCTTGGGGGTCACCTGGGAGGTCACGGGTCAAAAGTGTGACCTAGTTTGCTGCTGCTCAGTGTTGGTACTTCAAACACAGGCTGCACTGGAAAAGTGCTGGAAAAAATAAACAGGTGAAAAATTCCAATCTTCCAATTGATGACATATGCCTGCACTTTTGGTCACTCTGGGGCAGATGTAGAAGGGAAAAATATGATTTCTCTGATTTTTTTCTCTTTCATATCAAAGCACACCAAAATATGCCTATAGATGTGCTCTAGACTGATAAATGTGCAATATGCACTTAAATTCTGATATTCCTTTAAAATAATGTTCATGTGTTAATCATTCAGAAGAGAATATGGTTCAGCTGAGGATGAATACATCTTTCCTTTTTTTTCAATTTTGAGTTTTATATCTGTTCAGATATTTTTTTTTTATAGTGTAAATCTTAGAGGAGGTTCTACAAATTTCTTATTTTAGATCTAAGTTAAGATGAAACTTCTACCTCGTTCCCTTTTTAGTTTGTAACTTTTTCTTCTTTCATTCATGCCAACTTAAACATGGGGTGTGAATTGGACTCTTAAATTTCACAATGAATTTGTAAGGTAACTCGCCTAACACCTTTATCTTTAAAGAGGCACACACATTGCCTATGAACATGTCATCATTGGTAATGGCAGAGTTAAAATCTGAGCACTCCGGGCATTTGTCTCTTTCTCTTAATCTCTAATATCTCTATCACACACTCACACACACATATTACATAACTCGCTCAAATCCTCGGGCATCGCTACAAATGGTCTAACAAACATTTAGGAGGTAAATGCACTTCCCTGAATTTAGGCATACTAGTATCTATCTACCTATCTATCTTTCTTCTGATGAGTACACTAGAAAATTGATATCCATACCCTCCCACCCTAACCTTTTATCAAATTAGACCAGCGGTGTCAGAACAGAGACGGGTCAATAATGGGATCCCAATCGAAGTAAAATGTTAATTAGTCAGGGAGGCAGTGTTAGTCTTGGATTTGGACTCTGCATACATATTTTGTGAGGTTTTTATTTTCAAGGATTTTGTGAGTCAGGTGTTGTCCGTGGATTTAAAAACATGTGAAAATATTTACTCTGATCCCAACATGATTGAAACATGCACACATAGGGCATACATTTCTCCTTTCAGTATTGTACTCCATAAACGCAAAATCAATGACTCGCCAAATTGTTGAAAAGTCCTAGTTCGCAAAAAATTAGACTCACTAAATATATGGGATACATAGTAGAATGTATAAGATTTTGATTCCTTTCGTATCATAAACTATGCGGTGGTATAATTGCAGTTGTTGACTAATGAGGACACATAATGTAAGTCTCATATCTGGTAAATTATATGTTATGCAGATTATACACTTATGTCATGTAATTCTAACAAGAATAGTTTCTGGCTTACAACTTACAGCATTTGAATAGTGTGAAATTGAGACGACATCTCTGCAAACAAACTGTATGCACCATAATCATATTTAGCGAGTCTAATTTTTTGCAATCCGGACTTATCAACAATTTCGCGAGTGGTTTGGTGTACAGTCTGAATCGAGAAATGTGGGCCTATGCGTGCATGTTACATTCATGTTGTGATCAGAGTTAGTATTTTCACATCTTTTTTTGATTCGCCCATGGCACCCAACTCACAAAATTCATGAAAATAAAAACCTCATGAAATATTCTGCATGTGCAGTACACAGCTGCTCACCATCATATTGAAAACCTCAGAATTCACTTAAATTCAAACCTCAAATACAGACAATTAAACCACATGAAACTGAAGATAAACTGCATATCTTCAATCAAAAACCCAAAGCAGGTGAATTGTGTTTATTCCTAACCACAGGAATGCTTATTAGCCAAACCTGAACTTCTACCACATATATCATGCTCAGAAACCCTACTGAAGAAAGCATAAATTTTTTATTTGGTAATTTCTTTGGTACTGTAAGTCAAGTTTAGAGCTCATGGCTAATTTACGAGCAACTGTTTGGTCTCTGATTTCCCTTCCCTCCCACTAAAATTGATCATTATAAACACTGTCTGTGCAGTACGAGCAACTAATTTCCTGCATGTTGGTAGCTGGCTTCATCACAATACTGTACATCAACCTTGGTTGCATTGCATTAAGAGCTCACCTGACTAGACAAAAAGCAGAGGTCAATAGGTCAATCAGAAAAGCGCAGAGAGAGATTATGATGCAATGAGGTTTAAAGGGGAAAAAGAAAGAAGAGTACACAAGCTTTGTGCATACCTACAGAATGACTAACTACTGATGCATGACATAGAGTGAGTAGTCCCTAATTCTAGATCTGTAATGCAAGCTGTGTGCACAAAAGTCCTCCTACGCACAGCTTTGTTGGGTCTTTTTTTATTATTCTATCAGCTGTCTGGTATAATGCCTAATGACTTTTGAATAAAAGGGTATTTTTATCTATGAATAGCATTTGTTCTCCTTGGATTTTTTGTTCTTTTTGACAAACATATAAAACATACACACATAACATAAACAAAGAGGGCATTAAACCCATGATCTTCTTTGTAGAAGCTTGTCTAAGGAAGGATGACAGTCTGTACATTTCAACAATACCTCAGTGATTCTAAATGATACAATTGTCACATGCACAATGTAAATGATCACAAAGCTATACTTTATCTTGGTGTATGTTTCTGACACCCTTCAGGGTCCTCTCAGTAAAATGCGCTGTATGTAATTAACTATTATATTTCTTATAACAATTTTCTATTCAAATCACAGCTTGTAGAAAACAGAATGGCTTTTGCATAGGTACATATACTTACACAAACAGGAGTTTGAAGTACCAGAAATTTTCTGAACAATTTTATTTTTTGCAAGCAATCTTGAAGAGTAACTTGAAGTTTTATACTCTAATGATAAGCTTGTAGTTTTACACTATGACATGCATCCACACAACACCTAATCTTTAAGATTTACTTTTGAGGGAGAGTCACATTTGATGATTAAACCCGAGAACAAGCAGAAATACACCATACATAAATGTACGTATGCACTGCTCATAATTAACGACAATACAGCAGTGTACAGCACTACAACATGTAATGGAGGTTGACCTGGAAGCTATTAAATGGGGAACAAGATTCACAGAGAGGTCACACTAACTTTAAAATTTATTGATTATCATGTCCACATGATGCTAAACTACAATATATGTGCCCCCCCCCCCCCCCCCCCCCCCCCGTTCTAGTCATCAATTGATCTCTAAGATTACCAACCTTGGGAGTGCTAAACTATAAGCTAATTATTGAAGTTTAAAACCGTCAAGTTCATAGTACTAGTAGAAGATGAAGAAAAATAAAGCACTTACTGTGACCATGACACCATTTACTGTCTGACATAAGTGGAGACTGGATACTGCCAGTAATTTGTGAGCGATTCAAATACAGGGGTGTCTGTCATCTAATCTAATTCAAAGTGTTAGAGGGCCTGCTATTAATTATTCTGAAGTGTTCAGTCATGGAGACAACTTCTGGCCACTTGTTTTCTCTTAACTGACTCCCACAGGTTATCAGTTTACTGTTTGTTGTGGTGTTACCAACCTTGACGGACCACTTACAGGAATATTATTTTCTGAGTCACAGTAGCACTTGCCAATACAGGGCCTTTCATCTGCACACTAATGCGAAGAAGAAAAAAAAAAAGAATAGACAAACAGCTATCTTACTGACTACCAGCAGAAATTTTGCAAAGGTAAACTGATCCAAATATCCGCTGACAAATATCAAGGACGGAGCTGTGACAAGTGCTCGCAATGAAGAGAGAGATTTATGCTGGTCCTGTTGACAATTAACATTGACCCTATTTTTTCATAAAAAGAAAACCATTACCATCTTGAAAATGTCAGTAGATTGTTCTCAGTGGCACTAACAACAAAGATACCATTACCAATACAACAATAATACTAATATCATTATTACTACTAATGTATTGAAATTGATAGTACTAATGATAATAATATCGATAATACAAATTATTATGACATTTCAGGCCAACAAACTTCCAAAGAGGTTATCATTTGGTGGCCTGATCAGGTGGCAACTAAGATTCAAAACTGCAATGTTCCCTTTTTTATTTTGGTCCACTAAATAACTTTATTGGGCTACCAAAATTTCAGATTTAAAGACTTTTGTAGCCTGAATGGACGACCAGATTAAAAAAAAAAAAAAGAAGTTTGTTTTTCTTTGTTTTTCTTCTTTTTTTTCTCTTTTTTCTTCTCTTTCTGTATTTATTGAATGTATATATATTTAATGTATGTAAACATACCAAAGATTACAGTACAAAGTCATGGGGCATACATGTACATGTGCCGACCCCTCCAAGGCCCCATTTTTTTTTTTTTTTTGAACAACAAGGGTGCAATGGGAAAACATAACCTACTTGAAATGCCCATAGCCCATCCTCAGAGGCTAATAATATAACAATCATCATCATCATCGCATCATCTCATTAACCCAGGGTAGCCTGTCTAAAATGTGTAGTGTTAGCACTGCTCCTTTAGAGGGCCCTGTCATTTTCATTACACCAACACAGCCATGTCACCATTTTTTTACACCTACCTGTAATCCAAGAGTAACATGAAGGGGATGACATCTTTTCGAAAGGTACAGCTTGGAGAGAATTTAAACTGAGAATCCAAGCAGCCAGAACCCTATCTACAGTACCTCATCCACAACAACAACAAAATTTTGCAATTTGCCTCTGGCATTCAGTACATACAGTTCAGACAAGAACTTTTGCATGCATTCTACTTTTGCAAATTTTGACTCTTGCAAAATTTGTGTATAATTAAAATGCACATGAACATTCCCTGTTGTATAGTAACTCTTTTCCTGTAAAATGAAATTACTTATTTCTTATTCGCTGGTTATAGTTCTACATTGTAGATCTGAGGTATGTCATCACGCATAATGAAACAACGGACATAACACTGACTTTCCATAGGGCAAAAGCAGATACAATGTATGTTTTGCTCTTATTACTGGAACGATAACCATTGCCTCTATAATAAACTCTGACCAAAAAATATGATTTTAAAAAAAAAATCACAGGAACACTTCATCATTGAAGGGCAGTACAAATCATACAAGTTTCAACTGATGTGTACAGTATAACTGGTGAAGCTACTGGTGGGTAACATTGCATGAACATATGAATCACGGGTTGCTAACTTCAGATTCGTGTTAAGAGGTGACATCATTACTTCCTCTTAAATATCTTCTCATCCGAGTGTCTCTCTCCTGATTATTTGATCTCTGAAGCTGCCAAGATTTGGGATCCAGATGCTCACTATTTTCAGGGACATTTCTCTAGAGAAGGTTGCAACCATACGAAGCTGCTTTCTCTGCTAAGTCTTCATGTATTGTTTTGGTGTTTGTTTGTTTGTTTGTTTGTTTGTTTGTTTGTTTGTTTGTGTCATCATTCTGAAATCTGAAACTTCAACTCTTGCAGATTTCACTTGTGTTTACAGTAACTTACCATCCTTGCATTGAATTTAAATGGAGGTTACACAGAAAAAGTAATTCCTGACTACAGATTATACAATACCACCATATGCCTCATTTTGTAACTCAGCACAATTAACTCCTGGAATTGAAAACAAAAATCCTTTGTCAGTTGCTAGTATTATTCATTTTTTTTTCATGAATTGAAGTGTTTATAAATGTATGAAGCAAGCAATCAATGTACATGAACTTTGTGAATACAGTGCTAAAATATAAAGAAATGCTTGCAGCCGTCCATCTGCTTCCAGTGAAAATTTCATTTATTTTTAATATGGAGAACACATGAAACATGGGTACCATAGTAACCAACCATTTCAGCATCAGTATCAACTTTTCAATTTTCTCCCTCTCCAATGTTGAAGATTCGTTTGATGTCTTGAATATTATGCATGAATTCAGGCATTTCCCGCTCTATATGATTTCTGCCGGCATGAGTATTCTGATCACGAAACAACAAGCTGGAGTAATTAAGAATTGATGAGAAACGTCAACCTTCATCGCTTCAGAAATTGATGAAAGATTCATAGCACAAACAGTATGTATCATAGCCAAGAACTCCACAGGATTCCAAACCCAGCAATCCAAAAAGAAGACATGCTGGCATGTTGTATGTTTCTTTTGTTTGCTGATTCTTTTTCCACATAAAATAGTGAAATGTCTCTTTGTTTTTGTGTGACCACCATCATCTTCTTTCCTAGCATGGTCATGACATTGGAATTTGCCAACTACTTATGTATTCACATCCAAAGACCTTTCCCCCCATGGAACTTGCCACAAGCTTTATTCAAAAGACAGGTTTACTAATTAATGTCTTCAAATTGATGGATATTCCACCAAAAGACCGAAATTTACACAAAGGGCCTACTCTTCCTCTGTACATCTCATTATCTGGACTCGAATTTGTGGCAGTTTCATGGGATGTTCCTTGCTGAGCAACTTTCCCTAAAAGTGCACCAAAATATACATGTATGTTTGACTTAATTCATAGTCATGATAATTGATCAATCTATAAAGACTCCAAAGTAGGCCCTATGCTACTGCAAAAAGAAATTACAACCTTGTAAGAAACTCTAAATGTTCCATCAAATCAACACATCATAGTATCTTTAAACAGTACATTGTAGCTGCTGGAGATGAGCTACTTCTTCATCAACAGTATGTATTTTTGGACAATGGATGAAAACAAATGCAGAAATGCTGTATATTCATCTTTGGTATTTGCTATATATGCACAGTATTGTTGGGGTATATAAACAAGGAAGCTCCCTCGACAGAGGAATGAAGCGCCTAATGCACATTCCGTCTGTTAGAGATTGTGGGACGAGGAGACAAGGTTTATATGCTGGAGACGTAGCCGGCATTAAACTGCTTGTAGGATTCCCAATTGTGTTTTCTGCCTGCCTATTTCCCCTAAAATGAGTTGACATTCAGGTATTTCAGGGCAAAAATGAGCATCCATCAATTCTAATTTGCGTCTTTCGGAGGAGCTTGCCTGGTTTGATACTCAATCCTTAGAGAGCTGTACATATTACCCTCTTCCCTTCCTAGGGATCTCCTCAAAAATCTTGCTGTGTTGGATGATGCTACACGAGCTGGGACGATTCCCTGTCGATGATAGGATTAGCATGGAAGTGTAGGCCCGGGCAGGAGAGCCAAATTGTTTTACGACTTGATGGGGGCAAAATCCACCTCATTCCATTCATTGGGAGACAACCATACTTACCAAACCTGAGTAGAGTGAGATCCCCCGAGACCTCAAATTGAATATGAATTGTTTGGGGAAATGTCAATTCAGAGCAACCTCTGACTCAACCTACAAGAGTCGGCTCTTTCTACATTGAAATAATGAAACAACAGTGGAATATGAAATGCAGATCTTTCCATAACTCTGATGGCTTATTTCTGCTCTTGATTGACTGAAGAATTTGACCAATTGTTTGTGTCTTCCTTTCTAATGTTTCATCCAATGTATGACACAGGACATCCCTTTAGATACAGTATATGCACAGTAGAAGTTGATAACTCATTTATCTGCCACAGCATCTGGTTGCTCTTCTTGTTGGGGATACATATATACAGACAAATCAAAATGGCTCCACAAGATTCAAACCTAGCATATTTACATGTGTACTACTCTGACATAAATTTAAAAACTTAATGAAGTCAGCTTAATTAAGCTAGAATTTAGTATAAAACACTATTAATAGTACAGGCCTATATTTTTTCCACACACTTGTATTGTAGTGGAAATTAAAAATGCTATATGTTTACTGTAAAACGAGGAATGTTCGCGTGCTTTCTAATTTCGCGAATTTCGTGAGTGCCAAGAATCGCAAAAATAAAATGCACGCGAAAGTTCTTATCTACACTGTATGCCTTGCACGCCAGTGGCAATTTGCGAAAATTTAATGCCACAAAAGAGGCCGTCATCTCCAATTCGCGAAAATTTCATGCTGCGAATATATCATGTTGCGAATATATCATGTTTTACATTACTCTACAACCAAGATATCTACATGCAATCAAATCAGAACACTGATTTTCTTGGCTCCGGCTTGATATTGTCCAAATCACTCCTCCGACTGGTGATTTGATACACCTGTGCCACTGTGCATGTTGATGTTTGCTGTAAAGTGGAGAGTATTGAAACAAGACTAGCCCTTAATGATTAAAGCATTGTGGTTGAAGTGTATAGCAAAAGTGAGCACGAGGCATGAAGTGTTGCATGGCAAGCAGTACACAACACTTCAGGTTGCCAGTGGAACAGCGTGCCAGTGGAATCCAGGTTTCAATGCGGCTGATTTTCCCCCTGAATGCACCAGCAGGCGCGATCCATCTTTTGTTGACGAAGCGAAAGGGGGGAAAAAACTCAACTTTCTTCAATGGTGAGGTGATGTTAATGATGCTACATAGATCTAGCAAGAGGAATCTTATGATGTCAAATGGCATACGTACCTAAAAGCAGGAGCAGGATAGGTCATAGCATAGTGTTGTGATTACCAAAATATCACAACCTGTAGGCACATGGTTACTCTCCAGAAATATACCAGCAGTAATAAACTCACCATTGGAGTTCTGTGGCATAATTAACTTCCAACAATAGTATGACAGGAATAATTAGAAATCACACTTCCCCCTCAAAGACCGCAAATACGGAAATTATTTGCTTGATGCTGTGGTATTCGGGCAGCGGTAAAGTATGGGTAACCAAACCAAAACGATGGTCAGACGATGTTGGTTTCAGTTTAGTTTTGTTTTGTTTTTAATCTGTCATATTTTGATGAGAAATTTAAAGAAGAGATAGCAAGAGAGAGGGCACAAAACTCTCACATGGTCAAAAATCATCAGACATAGTCTGGCTATGGGTGAAAATGAGCAAATTGTGCTTGTAACCCCAAATTCCTTATGCAATTGCTTAAAAAAAAATACATATAATTTCACATTTCTCATGGATGACCCTAGCCTCTGCTTTTTCTTTAATCATCAAATTATTTAGTGTTAAGCCTTTGCCTGTATCTCGGACCTATAGGTCTTGTTTTGTAGAGTCCATATCTCAGGATCTTAACGAGGATACAATGTAGGTGAACAGAATGAAAAGACTATGAAGGAGTTTGCTAAGAATGTTTGTTTGAACAACATGACTCGAAGGATGGTGGTGAATTTCAAATGAATTGAAGGGCAACATCACAGACAGTGGTGTCAAAAGCTTTCATGTCAGCCACGTTACGTACCTCACAACAGCACCCACTGGATGCTATAGCTGCCACTTCAAGAGCTCCATTCGCGTACAATACCTCGAACAAATTTCAACCCTACTTGGAACCCCTTCATGCATAAACATCCATGGTGGGGTAAAACCTAATTTGACTTGCTTCTGGTGCAAGACAAATATTGAGTTTGCCAGCCGTTCAGCAAATACTACTAATGTGAACTTCCACACTCTCAAAGCTATTGGAAAATAAATGTTGGCACAATACACTCAGCACTTTGAGGCATTTCACATCTGGGTCAAGCATGATGAACAGCACAAGACATTCCTTTTTTTTGCTTCTTCTTCTTTTTTTTTTTTTTTTTTGGCTGAAGAATATTTGCTGCTCGACCTTGCAATACCTTCTGATAAAAAAGAAAACCCCAAAACCAAACAAGTAATTATTCCATTCTTGCTCTTACCCATCACAGACATTGTGTGTCTTGTCAAGAATAACTACATGTATCCATGAAGGTACATATTTCATTCAAAACTTATTTCAAGGCAGGCATACGTTCTCCTTGACATTAACTTTCCTGGATCTTATACAATACATTTCATTTCATATGAGGGTTTTAAAGAACTAAACAATTGATTAGCGAGGATGATTATTAATGAAAAGGCAGATGATGCTACATCACTGTCTTAGGGCCATCCACACTCACATACAAGTACTTGTACCTCCATAAGGGAGGTTCTAAAGACCAATTAGGAAGATATCAGTGCACCACATCGGTAGGTACAAGGATGCATCTTAAAATATGTAAAAATGATTCCAAAATCAGGGAGAACATTATATGTATAGGAGCTTCCTGCTGAATCTGGATGTCATAAGCTCACTCCTTTGCATGTTTATAACAACTATCAATGAACCAATTTGCAAAAATTAGCAAACTCCACAAATTACAATGTCCTAACTCCACTAGTTTTTTATCCGAGTTTGATATTTTCATTATTGTGCCTGTAGAATTTTACTTTTTTTTCTTCAAATTTACTTTTAACTAATGTGGAATAGCTCTTTTAGTTCTAAACCTCATGACTGTATTCACTATTAAAGGGGACTTGTCTACATGTATATCATATTGTCAGGGTAATCACATAGAATGAGGAATGAATGTTGACACAAACATGTACAGTGCATTCTCCCTATTATAAACTTGGTTATAATGAAAATCTTGTTACAAATAAATAAAAATCTTGTTACAACAAAGTAAAAATTCAGATCCCCAAATTATCATCTCTATGTTTATTATACTTCAATGTGTGGGCATGATGAAATTTCGATAAATTGAAAATAAAATTGCCAGTCACAAGAACTTCATTATAATAGGAGTCTCCTATGTCACATGTGTTCTGCAAAACCACAGCTATCGCATACGTTGTACATGTACTGTACAAAGTAGATACATCATACAAACCTGGAGCCCCTCATAACCTTACATGATGGGGGGGGGGGGGGGGGAGGAGCTATGAATTACAGTTGTAGCCAGATAGCATCATTTCCATCATGTCCTGATGTAATACTCAATATAGATACTAACCCCAATGTGGACAATATGGTTATCATGCTGATCAAGAAATATTCCAAATCTGAACAATTCCACAATGTACAGTTGTAAGCCAAGAGCCACAACTCTCAAAAATCCAACTATCTATTCATCCAGTAAATGCTACAGCGTGTAGCACTCATTCAATGCCACAAGTACCACACTTACTGAAAGGAGTCATCTGGTGCAATACTTTAAAATAAATGAATACAAGCCACAAACATATGAAATAGTGATGAATTCTGCACGCAGTAAATGTACATTTGTACTTTTTTCACAAAGGAGAATTCAGACATTTATATAGGAGCACCTTGCCCTTATAATGGGGACCTTGGGGCCAAATGTTGGTACATGCATCCCACAAAAGAGGGACAATGGATTTGAATTTCTGGCCTCTCCTACTTTATAATGGGAGAGGCCGAGAAGAAAGGGGTAGGAATCTATCGAGATGCGATTAAATATATTCCACGCATCACTCATATCTTTCTAGTCAATCTATTCCTCCTAATGCATGGTGCAGGGAAGAGAGGGGGAAAAAAAGACCTGTGGTCTCCCCTTTCACAAATTGGCAGATGTGGTAGATGGGTCACTTGAGGAAAAATGCCTCTACAGTCGCTGCCAGGATTGGATGTCAGTCAAAACTGCCATAAATTCCAATGAGCGGCATACCCTACCTACCCGCTCTCCCTTCCATGCCCGCTCTCTGTGCTACCGGTGCAACTCAATGTGCTCATGAATAACAGGGAACACATTGGGAAGGGGAGAAGCTACATAAATGCGCTCGTTGTAATCATATTCAGGGACAGAGAGAATGATACACAAGTACTGAGCAGTACACAAGAAAGAGAAAGGAGTTGTCAGAAAAGCAGCACAAATCAAGAAAAAAGAGAGAGGGATGATGCTAGAGGGCCAAAAGAGTGTGTGAAGAGAGAGAGAGAGGGGGGGGGGGAGATAGTGGGACAGAAGAAGGGTGAGAGTAAGAGAAGGGTCAGGTTTTCATTCTGCATTCATAACCTGGTGATTCATTCATAAATTGGACACTGCACGCTGAATGCGGGAGCAGTAGATGAACCAGGCAGCGGGTAATAGAAAGACCCTCAGACGCAGGTCTGATCAATTTGCCCGATTTGTCCAGAAATATCACCCGGTGCATTAGCATTGAAGGCAGCGGGGATATAATCTAAATATCTCAGGATGGCTGGAAAAAGGTATCTCCTCTCTGCAAAGCCACAATTTAATGAAATAAGCTGAAGATGAAGTCTTGAGTGTATCACGGTCTAAAACCTCTGTGTAATAATGCGATTATAAAATCTCTCCAATGATGGTTCCATTTGAAGTCACAACAACAATACAGTACTTACAATTTCCATCAATTTTACTATTTTGTTTTGAAATTCCCTGTTTCTGAGTGAAGATTATAAAACACAATTGTATTCCCTCAAGCACAGCATTGAGAACAAAGAACATTTTCTAAATGCAACATCCTCTACATTTTCAAACGAAACCCTGCCTCATAATATTACATAAAAAGTGAGTTTCAATTTACGATAATGTTGAACCTAACTCAAAAGCATTAAATCATTTACTCTACAGACCACTTAATTCTTATTCATTTCATCATGTTTGACCAGGAAGGGGAGACGACATCCTTTGATGGACATGTGCGAACCACACATTCTAGATATCTGGTCAGCTGCAGCTGCAGCTGGAAGTGTTCGAGACAGACAGGAACAACGTATAATTCCATTAAACACTTAATGACAACAATGAGCCCCTACGACAAACTACCAGTTCAATGAAATCCAAACACTATTGTTCCATTTTCCCCAACACGTGGCAAGCTAAACCACACCAGCTCTCCGGCCAGTTATTATTATCTCTGGACCTTCTTGATCGAGAACAGGAAATGACGGCTGTTCTGGGCATCCTCCAGAAAATAACTGAAGGACAGACAATACCCTTTAACCCTTTACACTTCAATAAATCTGCTCATCCTATCACACAATTAGCACAATGCCCTATACTGTGTTATCTCAAAGCAACAAAAGCATGTTCCTACTGAAAATATTGGGAGAACAACATTGTAAAGTCCTGCATTACATCACCAATTCAAACTGATTTTTTTTTCTCCTCTTACTATAAATGTTTCTATTCCCAAGTCCCATACCTTTCACTCGTTAATACATATCATCAAATGGGCAAGACTTTCATATGTACCCCCCGCTATGCATTATGTATAAGTAACATGAATAAGTTTAGGTGGCTTTGGGATTAGGATTAGAGTTTACTCAGTTTAAGATTAGTAATAGAGTTAGGGTTAGAGTTAGGGTAACATTGATCTTGGTGTCCTAGGGAAATGCGGACTTCCGAGGAAGGTGTGTAATAGTGGGGATACGTTGTACATATGGAAGTCTTTCCATCAAATGTTTGGTCCAAATGGAAGAGTCTGTGGGAAATGACAGAAATTATTTCTTCCACTCATCCAAATTGGTCTTTGAGCAAATGTCTCATTTTGAACAGGCAGGTGCCCATAATAATCACACTAGCCAAACAGTGAGCTTAGTTGCCCATGGCAATGGCAGGCAGGAGTTCGTTGCACTCTAGAAGCCAAGCCATCTTCTAATTCAGGCTGTTGTTTTGTATAATAGAGACCTTTGTTTCACTTGCTTTTCTGCTACATGACTATAAAGAGATAGATACCAAACTACTTTACTCCTTCACTGTCTAGTTTTCAACTCATACATTCATACTAAAATCAAGCCTATGATTGTATGAATAGATTACTGTAGAACCAGAAATATGAAACTTTAATGAAACTTTAATTCTGCGAGCAGCCTTAATAGCGAAAGTAAAATGCATTTACAGTGTATATGAAAGTTTTTGTCTGTATTAAACAATGCATTGAATGCCAGTGGCAATTCGTGAAAGATTTATGCCTAGCTGCTGCGAATGTTTCTGATTTTACAGTATAATAATATCAAGTGATGAGCTCAGGCCCCATTTCACAAAAGATGCTAGGATAGCAACTTTTGCTGGAGTGGCAACTTCCAATAGCAACAGCCAATTAGGAAGCTGGATTCTTGTCATTACCAGACAATTGTCACTCTAGCAAGAGTTGTTATCATATCAACTTTTTATGAAATGGTGCCCAGATGTGCTCATATGTTATCACACATGAAACAGTATACATGTAACTGGCCTCTCAACAGTATAAGAAGTACAACAGCAGTATCAATAAAGTCAAAAGAAGATTTCATCGTAAGAGGCCATTTTAATGAAACAATTGATACTAATGATAGAGAAATAACTAGGCAACGTAACATGAAAGAATTTTTCATGGAGACACTATTGCAGGTCATGTTCATACTTTTGTTTTCTTAGAGTAAACTTTACAAGTTTAAATTTACATTATTAATTTCTTGATAACTTATCATAAGTGTGAATGTGTGTCAATTGAATTACAATGTGTGTCGTTTTCTTTGTTGTTGTATTGACTGCAATTAAAAACAATGGGAATGTCACATGTGGTATCAGCTCAATATCAACAACAGAAGAACATGTGAATGGTTGGTATTAAAGCAAAAGGTTCATAATATTTGTCTCATGGTGTGAGCATACCTGTGATAGCTTTGTACGGAACCTCGTTCATACTACTGAATCCCGTCGCTTTGAACGCCTGTCTCGTATCGGTACAACCAGTTCTTTCTGATTGGCCCACTGTAAGTCCTGCATAGGCAGCCAAGAAGACGGCACAAAGTGTGCATGACCACAAGTCTCTGTAAAAGCCCATGTTTTCAGCGGACGACGAGCGACGAACGCCGAATTGTTTGTGAAGAACCGGCGTTCACCTAGCTAGGCTAGGTGAAAAAATTACACGAAGGTATTCGTGCTAGAGGTGAATGCTGTTTGAACGGGCCCCTTTCTCCTGGAACACAAGAGCCCTTGCACCGGCTGTGCTGTGTCTTCCTTGCTGTGTGGCGTCTCAAAGACTTTCACACACGGCCTTGTGCACCCCAAGTCTTCGTCACTTTGAAGCGATGATGCGGCAGCCAGCACAGGGGAAAAGACGATGGTTAGCTCCGTAAATTCCGAGTCTTATTCTCCGATATTAAATCCAAGTGTTTTTCCTTTGGATCATCCAAAAATAATTATGAAATAAATCGGGTGACCACATCGCCTTCTCGCAGCAAATGATGATACTTCGATGTCCACAAAGTGATTTCCTCAGGTCCCTCCTCGCGAAGCCATACACGGAGCTGGCCTCACCTCGACTGCTCTCCTGTGTACAAAAGCTTTGACTTCAACTACTACTAGTGTATCAGCAGAATGCGTGCGATCGTATGCACTGCATGCTGTCAAGCTGATCTGGCGTGCATGTACTAGTACTTTACGTGCATAGAGGGTTTGCCGACAGGTACACTGGGTACACCATCGAGCTTCGCACAAAATAAATTGCTAATAGATTTGGACGACTACAAACATTTTGCGCAGGGGTGTATTATGTATTTTGCACTGAGGGATGTGTTGTGTGACTGGGAATCACTCGCTTCACAGTGAATGCGATGAAATAAAATGGAGTCCAACTGTTTCCAGACATTCTCTCTTGATTACATTTTATTAGATGCATTATTTCAGAAATTTTAAAATTGTAAGAGACTTTGAGATGCTTTTAGTTTTGAGTTGACGTGTACAGGGAACTGGTGGAAATAAAGTATAAGTATAAGACAGTGAACAAGTACTGTATACTAGTATAATTATGCTTATTAATACCTGACCAACGTAGTTGTGTTTATTTGTTGGTACATGTATTTTAATTACGACATCGTATTTTGTTCTTTTCAATGGAGGAAATACACTTTGATAGATTTCTCTAAATTTGTGCACAATGTCTCTCACCCATGACATGAATTCTGTTCTTGAATATCATAGCTTAGTGCGCATTGTACCATGTTTACTGACACAAAGCATTTGAGTTACATGCATTCTGAAGAACACTTTAAATGTTCATTATCATTGTTCTTCTTATCGCTATCATCATCATCATGATTATTATTACTATTCTTATTATAATTGCTCTTATCATTATAGTTATTTATTATCGTGTTCAATAATTTCGCAATTGATCGGCATTTGTCAAAAAAGTAGATGTAATAAAGGTAATATATATATATATATATAAATATATATACATATACAATTGTATATGTATGTATATACAGTGCTATTTATTCAAAGGAAATTTTCGACGCATACACACGTCTTCTTCTTCTTGTTCATGTCAACTCTGAAGAAGACGTGTGTATACGTCGAAAATTTGGTTTGAATAGATGGTACTGTTGAACTGCAATGCATTATACCCTACTTCGTCATTTTTTCTGTACTGCGTACCAACACGCGAACTACAAGCAATATATATAATATATATATATATATATATATATATATATATATATGTGTGTGTGTGTGTGTGTGTGTGTGTGTGTGTGTGTATGCATATCATTATTTTCAAATTTGATTACATACAAGTCTACCCTAACTTCCGTGGTAAAGAAAAGTCCTAACAAAAATTAAATGTCTAAAGTCTTCAAACTTTTGCGAAACTGTGACAAATGCAATCAGTATAGGCTCCTACATAGTTTACATCAAGAATCTTAGATTAAATAGGCCTAGCGCCTACTGTCTATACTTCCCTCCGATCTCTGCAAGGTTCGAAACTAATACCCCTGAAACCAAAATTGATTATTTTTTAAGTGAGAAGAATAATTGAAGAGAGAGAGAGGGAGTAACAATTTTATCCATAATCTTATCCTATTATATACCTAAATTCTCGTCCTGATAAACAGTTAGATAATGGAAATGGGCAACAGTCTTAATTGCATCCAGGCCTCACCTGGCTAATGGGACTGCTAAAGAAATTTTAACAGTATTGACCGAAGTTATCGATTCATCATCTTAAGCTTTTTGTCTATAACCTATCAAAATGTGGATTCAAGCAGACTGTGAGACACTATACCGTCCAGTATATAGAGATAATGAGGAAATCCGTGCATCTCTGTGAATGCATATTTTTAAGATGTTTTTTACCGCTTTTTATCATCTTCATTTCATTAATTTCATTTTCAACAATGCAACACATTTACATACACAAAATAAGACAATATCAATATAGTAACAAAGAACAGTATGTCAAATATGCAGATGAAATTGAATTAGAATTAAAGTTGCAAGAAATGGAGGAGACGTGCTGAAAAGCCAAGCTTGTATTTCGCAGTCTCCTCATGGACAAAATAACTGGATAACATCAAAAACATCTACATAACATCATTATTTTGGTTCCTCAGGACTAAGATGATAAAGCACCAGAGGCTTTTAGAGAGAAGGAGAGATATAGACAGTAGAAAGAAAAATAAAGAAAGGGAAAGACGGACGGACGAACAAAGACAGAAAAAAATATCTGCTGTATATAGTTTTAATGGAGATTTTTTTTATTTGCAAACATGTCTAAGATCTAAGATCCACACTTAAAAATTGATACATGTTTGCGTTTTTTTAATCAGTTAAAATTAGAATAAGAATAAGAAGATTTGACCCCACTGTCGAGTTTTCTCTTTCCATTTTAGTGACACCCTGACGTTGTTTTCTTTTTTACTATCTTTGTTTGTTTTGTTTTGTTTGTTTTTTGCCTCATTCATGATATTTGGTACCACATACTAGTATACGTGCCTATGATTTTGCGCAAAAATTACAGTGGGAAAGATTAAGTAAAGTATATTAATGATAGTAAATCATGAAGGCCTACGAGTATAGTTTTTAATGTATTCAAATCTAACCACGTTCCGTCGCAACGTCACATTCAGCAACTCTCTGTTCTTCTGTTGCAAGATTTTCTTAATCCTGTAGCAGTATTCGTAACTCTCACAAACTAGTGAGGTTAATCCCCGAGGTGTTTGAGTCGGGATCTTTGGCAAACTGAAATCATTGTCTCTGGTAACCCCTGTTAGCAGTGTTATTGTAATGAGTTCTGAAATGTGTTCAACGGTAATCAGAAGAAACCAACGCAAAGATAACGAAGGAAGGGAAAGATTGGGCCCTTTGCAGAGAACACTGTACAACGTAAGAATGAAACAAAAATATGAATATGCGATTGCGTGTTTTCCACTCTAATTCACTGCTGTGATGTCATGGTAAGCATTTTCTTATTTCTTTTTCAAACGCAAGTGCTCTGTAGGTTGTTGCTACAAGTTAATTAATAAAATAGGAGGGTCACATCTCACCTGGTGAAGAAGTGACCGCGAGTTACGGGCATTTTCGTAATGCGGTAGTAATAGTCATAAATCGTAGATGCGCGCCACTTGATGGCGTGCTTCATTTTGGCCAGTCGCCTTTTTTTCTGAGTTGAGATCGGTGCATGGTGTTCAACGTATTGAGATCCGTATACGTCGCTTAGTTCACAAAATGATTAGGAAAAAATTTTCTTTAACATGAGGCACTCTCAAAACCTCCAAAGGAATAAAATAAAATAGTATGTAAGAGATTGTGGAGAGCTGATAGTATCGCAGAAATAAATAGCGAACTTGTTGGAAAGTGAGCAACTTTTACATGAACTTTTACCATCTTGATTGATCAGAAAATAAATGAAGTTTAAATTCCCTTCGTAAAAAACTGTGCAAAACTCTCAAATATGAATTCATTTTACGCAAGATAATTGTAATGATATAAGGATGATATCATTCTCCGATAGATAAGCCTACATAATGAGTTACAAAATGGAATGGCAACTGAAAAACCATACCCGCACCTCCGGGATAGGCCCTGTGGGTGTTAACGTAGTTGATTTTTAAGTTTTCACTTATTCACTGGCTTTTCCATGAATATAAGTACCGGTAGTATGCTTAACTATAAAGGTTGTGATTCCATACTAGGTCTTGTATACGTAGGACTATTGGTCACTTGTCTTTTTCAGTTGTTACCCATAAAATCATCCAAACACAACATTGACTGAAGAAAAAAAAAATCAATAATCTATGCAAGGTTATATTGTTAGTTGATGACATAAGCTAATCACGTATTTGCATATTGTACGTGGTTGTGATCAATTTTCGGCGTTCCACTTTGCACATGAGCAGAAAAAGGTCATTAGTTAGCAACAGGGCATGTTGGCTCGAAAATTCACTGATATAATCATATGTGATGAAATGATTATTCAGGTAATCCTTATGGTGCTTGCCAGCACATCCACTTGACAGCAAGCCTGGTATTTGGTAGTGTTATTTCTTCAATAGAAAAAGTTTGTTAATATATCTTATGCAAAATAATCAAAATAATGAATGCTATCTCAAGTGTTTTGACGGACCATTCTGGTCATCTGGTCCAAGCAAGTTCATCTTCTCTCTCCCTCCCTCCCCTCCCCCCCCCCCCCCCCTCTCTCTCTCTCTCTCTCCCTCTCTGTACTTTGTGATGAATTCCATGAATTGTTACATCAGCAAGCTTATACATTGTGTCACTGTGAAAACGAATGAAATGCCTAACCAATTGAGAGAGAGAGAAAAAAAAGACTAAAACTCATTTATGCCCATGTGCTCATGGTTTGGCAAGAACTCCAAACTGGCTTACTGCAGCACAGTACAATCATGCACTGTATGTGAAAACCATGTAGTAACCACCACAAGGTGGCGCTGTTCCACTTGACAGCATGCCATTATTGAACATGATTGTATTCCCTGAAAATCTATAGCAATGCTGTTCTCTAGTCGATTACCAGAATATTCTTTGTAAATAGGCCTATATCATTTTGCTTTACAACGCGAAAAAGTGAATATTATAATCAAAGATAACCAAACACTTCTTCACAAACAAAATCAAACATTGCTGAAGACCCTTTTCACAAACGAACAGAACCTTTATCATTATACCCTAATGATAAGCCCTGCATACATTGTATTATACTTGAAATACTTCCTAGTATAGCCTACATTAATGAATTATCATAGATGGGATGAAAAACAGATGTAGGTGGAAATAGAAATTAGTTCAAATCTTTGTAAAAAGAATTGAGAATGGATGTTGTATGCCAAATACCATTAATATCTGTCACTAAAACCAGATGGGGCATATTATTCCAATTTCTTTGATCCATGTTTAATGGAGTGTACAAATTTCTTGGATATTGTTCTCATGTAGGCTTACCAGCATTATGATTGATGATATTTTAACCCTATAAACCCGAGCTAATTTGACCTTTCCCAGGTCCAGGGGGGGGGGGGAGCACATTATGCCCCCACTATATAGAGGGTTTTTGTTTTTGTTTTTTATCATCGTCATATTTGGCACATGGTATACTAGGCCCTATAGCAACTCAGATTCTACATGGTCCCACCATTGAATTTTCTCAATTTCATCCATTAGGGGCGCTATATTTTTTTTTTTCAATTCAATCATAGTTTATTTCCAATCATCGAAAATAAAAAAACATAGTACAAAGTATACATGTGATGAAATATTGTTCAAACGTTTGCATAAGATTCATGTAATATATATACGAGACAAATTATAGAACAACATATAACATGTACAATATTTAGGAAAACACGGTATAAATACTTCGTGGGCGAGCGGAAAATAAATTCGATTATGGAAAATAGTGATCCACTAAAAAGCATAGCTTGTCGGACGTGGATCGCTAGACAAATAATGAGTAAATTATATACTATTCTATAACAATATACATGTAATTATTTTGAGATACACCGGTTGGGAAAAAATATAGAATACCAATGCTAGTGCCCGGACACTGCTCACTGAACCACGTGTACCGGGAAAATATGACAAGGACAATACGTTCGTACACACATTCGATTACCCACACGTATACACTGTAAGACGCGAGACAGTACCGAGAGGAGAGAAGACGGTAACAATACAAGTCTATACGAAGAACAAAAGACAGGAAAGGAAGAGGAGAGAAGAAAGAAGAGAAGTCTGCACACAGAACACGCCAAGTGCTGCGACATCAGGACAAGTGAAGGCTCAAGCATGAATCAAAACAATTTAAATTATCTAAGATTATAAGTAGAAAGTAAATATTTTCTGAGTTTGTATTTAAACAAATTTGGGGGAATCTTTTAAACTATTATCTAAATTATTCCAAAGTCTGGGTCCGGTATAAAGAGATGTATTTTGGGCATGTGCGGTTCTCATTAATGGAAGATGAAATTCGTCGGATCGTCGCGTGGGATAGTTATGAACATGACTATTTCGATGAAATAAATCATGGAATATTTTAGGTAAAAAGTTACTGTTGTATAATTAAACATAAACTGGCCAAGTTGAAACACATACAAATCATTTACTTTTAATATTTTATGGTCAGAAAACAAAGCATCTGTATGTTCTCGGGTATGTAAATTAAAAACAATTCTAAGCGCTTATTTTTGCAGTAAAAGAAGAATATTCATCACAGCACAAAGAAATACACAGAACATATGCTAAATTCATTCATTTTTAAGTCCCCAGTACATGTCTTTACAATTAGACCTATCGCTTTCATATTTGTCACGAACAAAGAGAATTTGTTAAAGTTGGCATTTCCCGAGGTCACCATGTGGGGGTACAATATAAAGAAATATACAGGAATATTAAATTTTAATGCACTATACTTGTACCTTGATGTCTTTGCCCAATATCATCATTATTCCATAATGTTGGAAATCATTAGGCAGGGTGGAAATCCTGCTATTGCAGATTGATAATATGATAAACAAAATGATACTAAGAGCAAAGCTAGTGTATATTAGATTCAAAATTAGACAAAATAAAAGGGTTTATAATCCTGGAAAATACTGTGTTTTTTCAATCATTTCATATCTATTATATCTATTGTTTTTGGTGCATGAAAAACAAAGGGAATAATAGGAAGACTATTTAGGACCATTTACAACCAAAATTATTTCATATTTTGGTCCTTCAGCAAATTATGGTCAAGAAAACCCCATTTCACTCTTCATATATTTCATCTTTCATAGGCCTATCATATGGAAGCCTATCGATTCGGTGAATGCAAAAATATCAGAACGCACCGGTGAAGCTTGATGAAAAATGGGTAAACACTTCAACATAATATCCTTTGTGTTTTTAATAGATTTGTCTTGTTTTTAATAGTCTGATAGGTTTTAAGCCTCACTCTTGTAAATGTTATTTCATGGCGAAAGTGCTACAAATGTATTATAAGGCAATTAAGTGTTAGGGAGGTGTTCATGGTGTTTGAAACTTCAAGGAAATCATGCAGCAAGAAAAAATAAAAAAATCTTGCTGCGTGTTCCATGTCTAAAGTGCATCCACATCATTTCCAAGTTTACTTTGATACCAAGAATGGCTAAACCAAACGGAATGGCAGAAATGTCAGTAAGATGGGACATGAAGAAAAAAAGAGTGTTTGATGGTAATTATAAATGTTTGACAAATTTTCTTGAAACAGCGATACAATACTAGTATTGCGCCCAAAACAGCACATGATTTGGCAACGTTACTGTTAGCCTGATAACAAGGCATTTCTTACAAATCTGAAGGACATCAGCCGTGAATGACATCACAGAGGGACAATTAAAAGGAAGATGACCTCCCCAAAACTGTAAATGAACCCGTCCAAGGAAATAATGCTTTCGCGCGGAGTTCGGAGCGCGCCATTGTAAAAATTTGTCAGCGGCTTTGGAGGCGAGTGAACCTCGCATGGATAGCCGTGACCGTCGGCCTAGGATGGAAGGCTACCGCACAAACCTACTCTGATTCCGCGAGCCCACTGATTAGCGAGACGTGATAGATGTGTTGTGAAGGCAGGCGGGAACGTTTGACACCTCCTACAACCTGAATCCTACCCCACCGTTATCTGTACTGCTTGATTTTCCGAATGTGACGATTGTTTGAAGAACCACTAGAGTTTCTATAATTCATCTTGATCCAAAATGGCGCCAATTATGGAAAACGGTGACAACGGTAAGGTTTTGCCTTTGGCTTTGTGAAAATACATGTGCAATTATCGAGTAAAGCAAAAGGGACCAATCAATACAGTACTAGTAACTAGCAGTAGCACTCCATCAGGCGATCAGGCACCATAGCTCACCACAGTGACCACATACACCAGTACATAGCTTTATACTATCCATCGACCATACGGTGCCCGAGCAATAAGCCAGATACAGACGTCGAGATTGAAACTTCAAAAGAGATCAGTAAACCTATGCTATAAGCACTATCGTATTACTATTCGCAATTCATCACACAGATCTCCACAGGGAGATTAATTAAAAGAGAAAGTCACTTCTACTGTTAGAGACAAAGACATACCATGCATAACGTTTGGTTAGAGTTTCCCTCACGTCACACACAGTTTGGATAAACTTTATTCTGCAAGATAATGTTAGCTTCTATGTATGAAATTGATAATATCATACTTGCCAACAGGATGCCTATGCGAGCAGTGCTAGTTTGAATGCTAATGAAATCTTTCAAAAGCGGTAGTCTACCGCCAAATGCGGTACGCCGATAGAGTTGGCAAGTATGTAATATTAAAAATGTGTTGTGTAATGTTAAATCAGTTGTTAATGTTAGACCACACATCCATGCGTTTGCAATGTTTTGCCTTGAATTAGTCCATGATAAAATTTTATGTTCAAATAATTGACAAATAATAATGACACAGTGGTAGGGTAGTCTACATGTGTAGTCTGGTGCAGGTGGTGGTTTTAACAAAATTGATGAAAATTTGTTAATATTTGATTGAAACCCATGAAATCTGAGATATCGATAATTTGCAATGCTTTAATACGCCCCGGGAGTTGTGATATGATAGTTATGGAAGCAGCGCATGATGAAATTTTCAGTGCTGTGCGACAGAGGCTTGGCCGGCCTTTAGTCTAGTAGCTATTATAGTAGTCAGTGGTGGTCGTGATGATGCTGAGAAGTGAGAAAATGGCATGCACAAAAAATTGAAGTTGAAAATATGCAGTCTCAAAAACTCTGAATAAGGCATACCAGATTTTAGTACAATAGTTTAATCGATGGACTGGTGAGTGAAATCCTTCTGATTTTATAATTCTCCTTCTTCTGGTTAAGTCTGCCTCCTTCAATAAACTGAATACTGTAAGAGTGGAAATTTTCGCGCATTTCGCGCAACCAGAAACTAGCGCGAAAATAAAAGCACGCAAATATTTTTGCTTGCCATATGTTCCTGTGCATGATGACTTGATTCCGCAGAATTTAAAACACGCGAAACTCTTCTTATCCGGCCAAGCGCGAAAAATTAGTCGCGTGAAAATATCCACTTTTACAGTATTCTTTCAAACTTTGAATTATTAAATAAAACCAAAATATTAGGTTTTAATTTATATTTGAAGATTGTCTTTATAGCATTATGGTGCATATGATTGACCTCATCATTGTTATTAGGTTTATATCGGTAAAGATATTCATGTTCGTTCACCCTTTATAGGGGCTGTTTATTTAGGTAATAAATTCCATTTCAACTGGAGACCAGTGGCATGTGTGTCAGACATCATACGAGTCCAGCTTACAACAATTGCATGTTGTGTTGGACGCATACAATTACAAAGTTTGCCATGTTTCCACAGAAGCTTTCTTCATGCTTTCCCCTCAAAATCACCAGATCAAGACACTTCTCGTCGGTCCAGGCGAGATGTTGGAAAAAAGAAGGCCAACCGAATGTCTGCCCTCGAGCGTCTGAAGAATGCCAAGAAAGGAGGCAAACGATTCTATGATGAGGTTAGCATGGATTGCAGAGCTGTTCATGTTGCATACTTCCAAAAATTCTGATAAAAAGTGATTGTCCGTGTTGAAATAAGCTACTGTATGGTCAGGATTTAGTGAGCTCTGTATCAATAACAGCTACAGGTAATACATAAACTTCTTGATTATAGATTTATTAGCGGCATTGCTAGCATTGATAATGTGTGTAAAGGTCTTTGCTCTTGAAAACAAGCTAGAGAGATCAAACAACTTTATGTCTAAGCAAAATGAGTAAAGTGACATAAAAGAATATGAGACCAAAATTTAGTACATCCTTGAAGTTTTATAGAATGTTTGCTTTTGAGCATAGCGCTTCTAGTATTTGCCAACCTTGTAAATGTACACGTATACCATCATTCATATTTTTCTGTACAGAAGGTCTTGTCAGTAGACATTGCTAGGTCATTAATTTCTTGTCCCATGGGATGATACAGGGGCGTGTTTCATAAAGCTGTTCGTAAAGTTACGAACAACTTACGAGCGACTGGTGATCAGTTCTGATGTGCTATATTTATCAGAATTTCAATAATTCAGCACACGAACTGATCACCAGTCGCCCATAAGTCATTCGTAACTTTACAAACAGCTTTATGAAACACCCCCCAGGAGTGGCTAACTAATATAATACATTTAAGTGTTTTGTACAGATGAGTTTAGCATACATTGATAATGTTGCCAAGAATTTACAGTTTGATCTGATATTTAATGATATCACCTTTACCAATGAAAAGTCTGTCATGATGTGTCAGAAGATAAGGGTTGTTTCCTTAAAGGGCAGTCTAATCAGTACTCACCAGTCCCTACCTCAAATCACATTTCTATTCCTTGTAGGAAGAGGACCTACGGAATGTCTATGATGTGGTTAATGAGGACGAATATTCAAAAATTGTGCAGGATCGACAAGAAGATGACTGGATTGTGGATGATGGTAAGTTGGAAATCTGCTCATCAAATTCAGATTAACTTAATCCACACTTCAATCCCCTGTTTTGATTGGAAGAAGAATAAGAAGAATTTGAGAGTGAAAGAAAACAAGTGCATGACATGTGTTAGTGTTCTTCTGACAAGTCAGATATCCTTATTTGCAGTAAACAGAGTTGAAAGAAAAAGTCCTATACACATATTTCTGTGCAATTAATTAACCGTAATGATAAATTGCTTGAGAAGACTATTGACAGATTTTAACAGCACTGCTGAAATACTGTATACGCTATATATTTCGCGGGGGTTTTATTTTTCGCGAATTTCACGAGTCAGGAGCTATTCGCGAAATTAACAGCACGCGAAAATATTACCTTCCAAAATGAATCCCTTGCCTTGATGATACGAACATTTCAGTACTAGTATACCATGTCACAGCTTACCGAACAGACCACACTGGCTAAGCTTGTTTACGCACGTCCACGTCTACTTACGAATACTGCACTGTAACAGTTAGAGAGCCAATCCATTATCGCAAGGGGACCACTCGTCAGAAATCTAGCGCGATGGACTTAACCACTTCAAAAATGTTGAATTCTAACTTACTAGTTCGCAGAGTTTGGTAAGTTTTTTTTCATGCAGTGTATAACTAGTATCATTCTTATTTGCTAGTAAGTTGAAAATTCACACTTTCTTTGCCACTTCATATTTTCTCTGGTCCCCCAATCGCGAATTCAACCACTCGCGAAAATGTGTGACAGCAGCAATTCGCGAAAATTTATATACGCGAATATTATAGCGTATACAGTAAGCTGTTTGCATTATGGATTTATCTCTGAGTAATAACGGTCTTGTAAGTTTCATGTTTTGTGTCCTTGTTTTAAGTGAATGAGTTTCATACTTTAAGGTCCTTGTATTAACAGCTGGGTCATCATGCAGTCTTTTATCCTTGAGGTTCTTACTTTAAACCCTTAGTAAAGTAAGGTCAATATACTTATGTACATTGTATCTTTCCTGCCCTGTCTGACTCTGTCTTGTGCGTTTCGTGATTTTAAATATTTGTTTTAACAAAGCCAATATATTGATTTTGTTCTCTTTGAGGGCTCATATTTTTTTTAGTCCTTGTCTTCACTAAGTCAATATATCTTTCACGTTCACTTTGTCTCCAAGTTTCACATTATATCTCAAATCTTTGTATCTGATATATTGGCATCTTTTTGTGTGTTTTGCCTTTAAGATGGAAGTGGATACGTTGAAGACGGACGGGAAATCTTTGATGATGACCTCAGAGCAGACCAGGAGGAAGAACCCTCAAGTAATTATTTTCCTGTATTTCTCTTACTCTTTGTTTTTAGCATATTTGTATGTATACTAATAGTTTTTTGTTTTTTTTTAAATTATTATTTCATAAAAGGTCATCTTGTGTGCTATTGAATAGTATACAAACTATGAACAGATGAGAGGGTGTTTAGTGGAGATTCAGTGCACTCAAGTGTATTTACAATGGTGTAACATGCACAAGGTGCAGCCGACCATTTTTTACAATGTATTGGCAATCCATCGCCGAGATAGTCAAGATGCTTTGTTATTTCACTAAATTTGGATGTAGGATGTTGCTAACCAAACTGGGGAGACTTTCAATGCATTTAATTTGACTTATCGATGTGATTTTAGGATTTTTCTTTTAACTGGCCTCTGGCTGTCAGGCAAGTGCTAATAATGTCATCTTTGTTTTCCACAAATTTGTGGTGCCTGAGATTTATTTGACCTTCAACAGTTCTCTTAACTTCATATTGTGTACAGGTGACTCCTGTTAAAAGGAAGTCCTTGGTACCAACAGTTTTCTTTTGTTTCATCAAAATTCTGTTGTAGCCACAGATGCAGTAGGTATATGAAGGTATGTAGATGATTATTTGGGGAACTGAATTTTTACTTTTTTGTAAACCAAATTTCATTATAACTGTGTTATAATGGGAGTGCACTGTACTTGCTTTTCAAAGCATTTTCTTTCTTCAAGTTGCATACACAGCAACGCTCATTGAGTCATTATTTATGTCTGACCCTCACATTCCTCTCACACACACATGCAGATAAGAGCAAGAGCAGAGCTGGTCCCCAGAAGGCTGCCAAGAAACAGGTACATCTCATCTTGTCTCTGTTCTGTTTAACCCTGTTTGGACCACCATCTTAAAAATGCCATAGACATTGCATGCAAATAGGTTGCAGACGGTCCCGAGAAAGTTAAGGGAAAGTGGGATTAAAAAATGTCTTTAGAGACAAGCATATATGATAGTCAACAAATATACCATACACTGTGGGAGTTGAAATTGAAATTGAATTGAAATTATAGATCTCGAGGTGGCAGGAATAGCATTAGTGCTGATTTCTGTCACCGAGTAATCCATTACTTGCTTCCTTCCAGTGCGTGATACATTTGCTTTGTATCCTTCAAACAAATCTTAAAAGAACGATTCCTTTTTTAAAATTCTCATACCATAAACATCCCTGTAAGTCAAATCGTGGTCATGCCATTATGATTTAATATATAGTGGTGGACACGACTTACACAGCAGTCTATGAGGTCCAATACTGATAGGATTTGTCACACGCTCTCGATTAAAAACCATTGATCAACCGCATATCAATGTTGCCATTCATGGTATAGTCCACTATTCTATGAATGTCGTCCCAGTATAGCACATTTTTCTCAATCGGAATAGTGTTTCATCATCATCATAGCAATACTGTTTTTGGTCACCTGATGCCAAACATGATTTCATTAATGAGAGATATAATCATCAGTATTGTACAAGACATGATGAGTTGAATTAAAAAACAAGAAGAAGTGCCAATTTGATTATCTATGAGTTGCCACACACCTATACCAGTAATTTTACCCCGTCTTGTCCATGGCCATTATTACCCCGAGGAGTAATTCCCATCAAGTAACACTGGTCTAAGATTCTTAGCAATAATTTTACCAAATGTCGACCTAAGCATTGTTTTTCAACGTACCTTTTATGTTAAACTCTTGTTTCCAAGCTTGTTTGCACCTCCTGACTCACACTAACTGGTCCAATAATTGTCATCCGCTTGTGTTTGTGACTCCCCATTCTTGCGAAGAAACCGACCAAACCCAAGGGTGATATCAAGAGCCTGTTTCTCAATGCGGCCAAGAAGAAGAAGTCGGACAAGGACGCCAGCGTCGCTGGAGACGAACTCCTTGGCGACATCTTGAATGAGATGCACAGTGAGGTAAAGTACTTCCCGTTGACCCACCGCAGTCTTCACCTTTGGAACTATTATTAGATTTTTCAGCTGTTTTTCCTGTCAACTTCAAGAGGTCATGTCAAGTGAGAGGGAAATTCCATTTATTCTAAACTAAGAGGTTGTGAAGAGTAGAGTTTAACTCTTTGACTGTGTTAGCATGTAATCATAGTTACAAAGAAATCTTGTATCATTTTTTTTGACTTGATGATTGCTTGGTGATGTTAGATTTTTTTTTTTCCAGTATGATCAATGAATCATACTTTGACATGAATTGAAATTAATTAAATGTTGACATAAATATTTCAATTTGGTGGATTCTTTAAAAAAAAAAAAAAATTGTCATTTGCCTTCAATTTTAAGTGACATAATGCTAATGTGACTAATTTGTTTATCCAGTCACTATTCTTGTGACACTTTACATATTGCAACTTTGAATGTATGATGCGATAACAGAGTGATTAAAAAATAAAGAATTGTGATTAGTTGACATTGTTTGGCTGTAAGATATGATAACAAGCAAAGTGTTGTGAACAAAAGTTTGCCACTTTACATAGTGTTGAATCTTTCCATGTATTTTATTAACGACTTTGCAGTCTTCCACACCAGTCTTCAAACCACTTGCAGTCAAGAAGAAAATCAAGACTCCTGGGTAAATATTTTGTGTGTTTTCTGCAAGAATGGAACCCATTCTTCCTGCTACCATCCCCTCATATTCTGGCATTTTTCGTCTGTTTTTCTTTTCTCATGCCCCTCTTTCATATCATTTTCTTCTATTTCTTTCATGTTTATTTCTGCCTCTATGTCCATCCTATTCTTACATGTAACCTATCTAATTTGTATTTTCTTTCTTGTCATTTTATCCTGTGATAAATTGATGTCAGGAATAGAGATGTATTCATTCATATTAATGTGAAAAAAAATCAAGGACTATCATTTATACCTCAGTGTATATTTAAACATGTAAGAAAGACAGTCCCACTGATCATAGTACCGCTGATCTGTAAATGAAAGGAGCTTTGAGGCACTTGAATGATGGAAAGCTATCATTTAATAGCTTCAACTATCTATCTAGACATCCCCTTCATTTGACACTAGCCTCGTATGACTGGAATTAACAGTTATGTTTCTTATTTCTTGCTTTGTCCACCCCCCCCCCCCCCCCATTTAGTTCATCACCAGCCATTAGAAATCCATTCAGCAACAAGACGCCAACTCGCCCTGGTCCGTGGGCCATGACCCCCAGGACCATAACCTCGGAAATGTCTCCACCCACGGTGATCCCTCGACAACGGTCATCGTTGAAATCTGTCAAACGAGAACACACTGATCATGATGAACCGCGTGCAGCAAAACGCTCGAAGGATGTGGTCATAAAGAAAGAAGTGTTGGAAGAAGACGTGGATGAAAATGATCTAAATGGTGAGATATTTTGAATTTGCAGTAAAGTAATTGTGAAGAGATTTGAAATGTTTGAGAAGTTTGATGTGTGTAGTCCCATGAATTCATAACTGTGCTGTATAGTCTGATTATAATCAATGATTGAATGATTGCTTTTGAACACTCATGAATGAATGAAGTGCATAGGCTTTGTGTATGACGTGATTCAGAATAAGTATTTGTAGCAACAGTCTGTCTGACACAAAGCCGATTCATAAGACATCATTGATTGCCTGCCTCTATTGGTGATTTATTCCTCTGGTGTCTTGTTTGTAGGACTCGATGATATGGAGGATCTCGACTTTGATGAAGATGACGTAAAGACAGAACCTAATGTCGTGAAGCCAGAAGTGAAGGAGGAAGAGATGGAGGAAGAGGATTCGAAGGCCACTGTTCAGGCAAAGTAAATCATGTAGATATGACACATTTTAAAATCACAACCTAAAGTGATTTCATTGAGACACAAACACCCAAATGGTTTGTCAGAACTAGAGGAAAAGAGGCATAATCTCTTAAAGATGCGTAATCTAGTTTGGAGCAGGTGAGTTTGTCCAATTTGGTGTTTTATTGACAGTTTCCTTTTTTTTTTTTTTTTGAAGGCTGCATTGAAAATGCTCTCATCTTGAATTAGAAAACACCATCGGTTTTCCTTTAAATGTAGTGGTGCATTTATGGAAATAGAGAAAATGGGTGTAAATCTGCTGTTCATAACATGTGATCACAAGTTTGTTTGTATGTTTGTTTGTTTGTTTTGTTTGTTTTTTAATTGCAGACCAAGATGGTAGTTCACATTAAATAGTCATTATGTTACTGACTCTGGACTAATCACTCCACATTTGATTACACTATTTCTTGTACAGTGCTCTCCCATTATAATAAAATTCTTGTTACAAGAAAGTGAAGATTTAGGTCCTAAAATTATCGTCTATGTATCTTTAGTTACTTTACTGTTCGGCTATAGTGAAAGAATACTGCCAGTCCTGAGGACTTTGTTATAAAAGGAGTTGCCTGTATTTCTATTTTATATTGAAGTATAAACCCTGAGGTTTGTTCGACGTCGGGATGGGAGACCATCAAGGGGGAGGTGGAGGAGGACGAGGAGGACATCAAGGTCAACATCCAGGTTGATGCCAGCACGTTGCCCCTGACAACCAACGAGGATGGGGAACAGATCTTGAGAATGTACTGGCTGGATGCATATGAGGATCCTTTCAAGCAGCCAGGTATACCCTGCTTTCATGATGATAAATGTTGCCAATGTCAGAATATAGGAGTGACTATATGTATATGTCATGATGTTGCTATCATTAAGTGATTAATATGAAAACTGAAGTCCTGCCAAATAGGTAATTTGGCTTAGGACTAGAACTTCATCTTTGTTTAACTACACAGTACCTTAAAAATTCATAGTTTATGAAACTGAAATAAAACAAACCAACAAAAAAGGGGAGAAAAAGATCCTTAGAATTGTGATATGGTCTTGAGCAGCAGTGTATTGAATTTGATTGCTCCTTGATTATTCATATTATCATCAGGATCATTGCCGTTTTCATCATCTTGTCATCAATGGGATCAACAGTAGGTAGGAGTTTTCTTCTAACATGTCATGTGAAAGGATGTAGCAAAAATGTACATACACGTTACTCCTAACCTGTTATACTTTCAGTAATAATCAAGAACGTGTCCGTTTTTAGCATCCTTTAAACTCTCAAGAGTGCATGTAAAACACTGAATATATGTACATTTTTTAAAAAAAACCATTTTAAGCATATTTTCTCTTCAGTGTCAACTTACTGCTCAAATGCATTGTTGTGTCTATTTTTGGCAGGTACCGTCTTCCTCTTTGGGAAGGTGTGGATCAAGGAGGCCAAATCACACGTCAGCTGCTGCGTGGCTGTGAAAAATATCGAGAGATGTGTCTACCTCCTGCCCAGAGAAAAGGTAAATCCACTTTCCTACCTATTTTTACCAAACCAGATAGGATTTGATTAAAACAGAGATAATTTATGTATGGCAGCTATCAGGATTTACTCAGATTATCTTGATTTTGTAAATTTTTAGGACACAGTGTCTTGGAGTTTCAAATTTCGAGACCAATGACTCTTTTTTAACATTACTAAGTATCATATTCCTGTAAGTTGCAATTTATCATTCTAGTGTATGTTCAGCTGAGTGAGATTGGAGCTGTAAGTTTCATTTTTCCTTCAAAATCAAGGCAGTTTAGTCCACTGTCTCTGAAACAAAAACAAAATAATCACTGATGTAGGATGAATTACCTGATATACTTCTTAGAATTAAAATAAAACTGTTGTACCCCACTTCCTGTAAAATGAAGGAATGTTTGTGATCATTTTAATTTGGCAAATTCGCAAGAGCTGAGATTCTCGAAATCAAAATGCATGCAAAAGTACTCGTCTACACTATATGCATTGAATGTTACAGGCAACTTGCAAAAATTTCATGCCGTGGAAAAGGCCGTCAGCTCTAGTTTATGAAAATTTCATGCCACAAAAATATTTTGTTTTAGAGGAAATCAATATATAGATATCAGTGTGTCAAGAGTCAGGAGATATTTGAAATATTAAAACATTTTTACCAACAGAGGAGAAATCTGAAGAAGGGAGCAGACAGTGACGAAGAAGTGACAATGATGGACGTGTACAAAGAGTTTGATACCATGGCAACCAAGTACAAAATCATGAAGTTCAGGTCAAAGGTGAGAGAAATATTTGCAATTGAGCTGATGTGATGTTAGTGATGTTATTGATAAATGCCCTCAATTTCTTTTGTTTGTCCCATGAATATCAGTTTTTGTGTCGCAAAGCACTACAGTGCACTCCCGTTATAACGAACACGGTTATAATGAAATTCCGGTTACAACGAAATGAAAATTCAGTTCCGCAGCATTATCGGCTCTATGTTTTTTTATTGTTGATTTGTTCGGTTATTACGAAATTTAGATATAACGAAAGAAAACTGCCGGTACTGAGGACTTTGTTGTAACGGGAGTCCACTGTACGTAGATAATTGTTTCATTCTTTTGAAGTAGTTAAAAGTCAATGATTTGAAAATTGAACATTCTGTTGTGACATTGTTCTGTCTTGGAAAGAACAGTAGATAAAGGTTTTATATTTCCTTCCCTAAATGATTTCTAAATTTTGAATTTATGACTTTGTAACATACACCTTTAATATGAGATGGGAGAGGCAACGTTTCTGCTCCAAGTCAACACAGTCACAAGATGAATGCATTGACCTTTCATTGCCGAAGTCTGCCTCCTTTAGCAACCTCTGCTGTTGTAAAATAAAGAATGATAATATATGTCACCTTTTCCTGTCTGAATTATGACTTAAATCCATCCTTAGCATATTCCTGCATCGTATTCATTTTGTAAAAAGTTTTGTCCATTGTACCCTGTCCTGTCCTACCCACACAGAAAGTCACCAAACAGTACTGCTTCGAGAAGGTTGAAGTACCAGCGGAGTCCGAGTACCTCGAGATCAAATATGGGGTAAATATCGTCTGTTTAATACTACAAAGTTCACCACCTTTGTCCCCTCCAAAATAGGCAAATTACTACCGTATTAAACTCATCAGGACCTTGTGATAAGCTACTCAGTTTTCATGTTTTGTACTGATTATACATTTTAGTACAGTTTTCATGCATTGGCTGTTGCTATGTCAAGCAAGACATTGGAAAGCTCTCTATTTATTGTGTGGAACGATTGTTGTTATGTAGATATGTACTACTATAGATTTGACTGTAATTGAAAGCCCATCTACATTGTATTAATTTCCCATGTGAGCACATTGCTGTTGGCTGACTGTGAGCCCTTGCTAGCTGGTATGGCAATGTCTGCACTTTACATTTCACTCATGGATTCGACAAATACATAGGACTCTATTAAATTCATGACCAACTTGTCCTGTATTGTTGAAATTCACATTATTTTGTGTGACATAGATATCTCACGATATCGCAAGGACAATGTGATGGCATAATGTCTTACCTCAGAAATTTGAATTAAAAAGGAAAAGAATGTGAGCACAAACTTGAGACTTGATGAGGTCGCTAGGACCTCTTGAAGCACATCACAGTTTGCAATTGTATCAATGCAGTGGAATATCAACATAGGAGATGTAATTATCGTCCGATATATCAGTGACCAGATTGACCCTTCCCAGTATTTCCCCATAGACAGTAAGATTAGAATTAACCATGCAGCAAATGGTTTATTAGCGTGGTGGTATATGTTCATACATATCTTAATAGTGACAGCATTATTCTCAAAACTTGTCCATGCTGGAGGTTTTTCTTTTTAAATGCAATCAAACATCAACATACAGCTCAGTCTGAATTTACCAACTTTTGTAATTGAGCCACCTCAATGTTAAAGACTATTTTTATTGTGATGTTTTCGTGTAGGCCGACATCCCTCAGTTGCCTAGCAACCTGGAAGGAGAGACTTTCAGTCACATCTTTGGCTCCAACACCTCTTGTCTTGAGCTCCTCCTCCTGGATCGGAAGATGAAGGGACCGAGCTGGATCGACATCAAATTTCCTCGTGAGTGAATTGCTTTCAGGCCTCTAAATATCTAATGTTCCCAAAAAAATAAAATAAAATAAAATAAAATAAATATAAATATAAAATGCTGGTATTGATTTTCACATTACCAATAAGGTTAACAAAAGACATTGCAGGGGAACATGCAAGTTATGCCTCGTCTAGGGGAAGATGTATTCCATTGTCTTTTGTAAATCATATCAGTACTGTACCATTGATTGACAGGTGCTGTCATGGACAGAATATTGGATTTGGAAAGGTTTTTGTTTTTGTTTTTATTTTTTTGTATTTTTGTTTTTTGGCATCCAAGTAATCTGAAGAAAAATGGTAGAAAAGTTATTATAAAATATATGGCACATATTTAGATACGCTTTTGGTCACTTAAGTGATCAAGGTATTAAAAATTATTACAAGTCAACATACACCTGCATTGCATAGTCCCTTTACTTGCTCTTTGTTATCTGTTTGTTAACCAGATTTATTTTGCCAGGTGTAATTTTTTGTTTGTTCATTTGTCTATTTGCTTCTTTCATGTAAATTCCTCAGAACTGCCATCACAGCCGGTCAGCTGGTGCAAAGTTGAAAGTTTTGTCACCAAGCCGGACTTCATCACCGTCATCAAAGACATGACCCCACCCCCTCTGGTTGTCATGACGATCAACCTCCGCACAGTCGTCAACCCGAAGACCCACCGCAATGAGGTGATGAATGCGCCAGCTTTTGAAGATTTGATGTACCTGTATGACTATTTTTGCCTTCAGCATGGCAGGCATAATACAGTGAAAGACAGCTTTGCTAAATATGAATCTACCTGAGAACATGGGGAATGATCTGTAAATAATTGAAGTCACTATGCAAAGTGCTTCTATGCCTGTGACTTATGCGTATTTGTTTTGCTTCACGCTCATAATATAATTTTTCATTTATATTGATTGAAGATGTGATTGTGGGGAATGACACTCTTTTTTTAAAAGCATGTGTGTGAACACATAACACATTGCAACATTGTCTACTGGAATTTGGTTTTATGTCATTCTTTTTTTAGATTGTTGCAATTTCTGCATTGATTCATCACAAGTTTCCTGTGGACAAAGGTGCCCCAAAGCCTCCATTTCAACAGCACTTTTGTGGTAAGCAAAAATGGTGTAATGTAAATTGATGTAGGAAAGTCTTTATATTGCAGTTGGGTTGATAACAGACAAATAGAGTAGGTGGATGGTCATGTGGTTAAAATCCAGCAGCCAATTTCAAAATAAAACATTTAAAACATATGCATTGATTGATGTCACAAACATAGTATTTCGAGAAACATAGTACATTGACATAATTCTGAAAAGGCAAAAGTTTAGTAGATGTGGAGGGGGGTTTTTATGTCAGTGTCAAAGGTCAGATTAAACACAAGAAATTCACTCCTTGAAGTTCATCACACTTGGTATATGACCAAGGTATGGCAAGGAAATAATTTGTGTCACACTCTGATAATGTTCAGATGCTTGTTATTGGGATTAGTTATGAACTATTGCAGGGTACCTGACTGGTCATCTGTCAAAATGTGGCAAAAGTCACATTGTACTCCTGAAAGTATTAACATGAAATACAAATGGGTATGCAGGGGAATGACATGGGGATCTTGAACTTAGCAATGCATATATTTTTTATATTTAAGAGCCTGTGATTCTAAGTTTTCAACTAGATTAACTGTAGAAGGATTGCTTGATGTTAATGGACAAACTTCGCAAGTTAAGCTTAGTGCCTGGGCATATTAAGGGTTAATGATTAGATTAAAGATGAAAGCTTATGAAGTGTGTGTTACACTTCTGGTGGTGTTTAAAGAAACCAACCTGATGGTTTTGATGTGATTGCTTTTCACAGTTCTCAGCAAACCCAACGACTGCATCTTTCCGTATGACTTCAAAGACGTCATCAAAAGAAAGGTAATTTCGCTCACTCCTTATTGTCAGGGAAAAGTATTTTAGTACATGCAGGTGACCTTGATGGAGACTTCAGAACATATTACATAAGCTGAGAATATATTGTCTAAGTTGGAAAAAATGTGTTTTAGACCAGGGAGGGCTGTATAAATGTATATTGCCCAGCCAATAAAATTATGTATATATTTTCCTGTCCAAGTATGTTTTCTCACAGGAGACAAAAGAAAGCTACATGAAATAATACAATATGTAATTCCCAAAAGTGAAAATAAACAGAAAAACACAGAAAACATGGCTTAAAGATGCACTTGCATTCTGTCAGTTCAAATTTGTTCCAGTTTAGACCTTGTTTGACTTACATCCAAACATCGTAATCTTTTCAATGCATTTACGGCTTTGCTAGGAATAAAAGATAATTCAAATTCAAATTCAAATTTATTTCACTTGCTGAAAAGAAAACATCATGTTCACAATAAAACAGAAGAGAAAAGTATGTACAAACATAGCACGTGAGGGATCAGTAAAGGCCGTATGAAGCCTATTGAGGCTGATTCCCTTACAAACAATAAATAGGACGCAATTTCCATCAAATATACATTAACGAACAAAAACAACAAAGAAACATCACAACATCACAATAATAAAAAGAATATATAGATAGATGATGATAATCCTAGTAAAAATAGTGTTTTTCTTGCCCATTGCCTCCCCACCCTTTGCAAACCAGAACATGAAGGTGCAGATTCTTCCCCAAGAGAGGGCGCTGCTTGGATTCTTCCTAGCCAAAGTTCACACCATTGACCCAGATGTCATAGTGGTAAGATTTGTGTTGATTGCTGAATTTTGTGATGGATAATACCCCTATCTCACCAGACGGTAATTTTGCTACAAACCTCAGAATCGACAAACTGTGGCATCATGTTATTCTCAGCAGGTTACATGATTGTCTAATCTTTTTTTAATTGACATGAAAATGTTCAAGAGTTTTCTGACAGTGCCAGGATGATAACCTGAGATCTTATTATCTGGGACAGGATACATAGGGACAGGAGAGCAAAGAAAAAAGGAAGAAAGAGGGAGCTGAATTTGCGAGGCCAGTTTGTGGAGAATTGTAGGGACTAAATGTGATGAGGGTCTGTGAAGAAGGTATATGCCGTGTGCTTGTTTCATCCAAAAGTGATGGTGATTAGAAATAAACGTCAAACATCCACATTGTTTCGCAGTTTTGACATCTCCCTGTGATCTCCCTCCTCAGGGTCATGACATCTATGGCTTTGACCTGGACGTTCTGCTCCATCGAATCAGTGCCACGAAGACGCCCCATTGGTCAAAGATCGGCAGGCTGAAACGACAGATCATGCCAAAACTGAGTGTAAGTCTCATGGGTTGGGTGCTCATGTTTGTTGATACCTTTCTCTTTATATTTCTCTTGCAGTCTCTCTCTATATATTATACAGTGTATGAAATTATTTCTCCCTCTCTGTCTCTTGTATATCTTTGTTGGTTTTTTCTCTATTTTTGTCTTTCTCTCTGTCTCACTCTCTCTCTCTCTCTGTTCTCTCTCTCTTCTTTTGTCACCCTGTTACTTCAGTAACTGTGTTCTTATTTCTGTCTCCCCTCCATGTAGTCATTTCATTTTTGTAGTTTAGAAGCAGAAGGATGTTAACTCCACAACTATACTTTTAGGTGTGCTGCTCTTCTGATTTTTGACAATCGACAGGATGAGAAAGTCACTGAGACATGAGCGCAAAAAGGTTGTATGTACAGAGTGTGCACATCTTGGTCGTAGTGTTGGATATTTCACAAACTTATTGTGACTGTCCAGAGCATAAAGTGAAAATATAAACATACACTGTAATATTGATTATCAGAGCCTCATGGTCATGGCTGGCCTAAGATTTATTTTTCTTTTTTTGTATTTTCCTTTTTAGTAACATTATCATTTTTGTTTTGCTTCACTGTCTCCCTCTCAGGGTGGTGCGGGGAGAGGCAGCACCTTCACAGAGAAGAATGCCACCTGCGGCCGCATCGTCTGCGACGTCAAGATCTCGGCCAAGGAGCTGGTGCGGTGCAAGAGCTACGACCTGACCGAGTTGGTCAGCCAGCTCGTCCACGAGAAGAGGGTGGACATTCCCTTTGAGCAGATCAAGAACATGTACACGTACGTGAAACATCTGAAATAGGGAAAACTGCTGTAAGGCAAAACAGTACTCATATGCCTGCAATCTGCATGCAGTACTATTACACGTGACTTGAAGTTTATGATCACCAAATTTGATATGTGAAACATATGAAATGGGGAAAGCTGCTTAAAGGCAAAACATAGTACTCATATGCCTGCAATTCGCATGCAATACTATTACACGTGACTTGAAGTTTGTGCTCACCAAATTTGATGCAACAGTGAATTGGTAATGATGATATGATCAATTACATGACATTTTTTTTTAAATCAGAAAGTGGCACCTAGATGACGTCATGCATGAGTGATCACAGTGAACAACGTATTAGGCAATAGTCATGGGCATGTGCAATGACCATGGAACATTGCGTTTGAAATAGTGATGGCTCTCTTGAGATCGGGAACCCCCAAAATTTGGCAGAAAGAAGAAAAAAAGAAAGAAAGAAAAGGATTTCGAGCAAATACAATGGGTTATATGCAGATAGCATAATTAGCAAACTGTTATAACTTCTTTAATACTATTTCTAAAACTGCTATTTATTGTGTGGCTATTATGGGAAATTAGAGTTTGTATGAAAGAAACCAGTCCTTATCACTTCATATACTTTTATCATTGTCTTAAAAATGGATTCAAAATCTTAACCTGTTGAAGACTAGTTGCGAGTGTACTCGGACAGGTGTCTATGGTAAATGTGTGTTGTAGCAAACTCAGCCTGTCCTCAATGGGTTAAAGTGGTCTGAAAGGTGAAAACATTCTTCTCATATGCCTGCAGAATTGTCAATTTTTTGCCCTAAAACATACACATATACATAAGAAATGTGTGAAATAGTGCTGTCATAACACAATTTCATTTGGGTAAATTTGAAATATTAGCCAGAAGGGTTTGCTGAAAGTACACATTCAGTCCTTTATGCAATTCAATCGATTGATTTTATTTACTTCATTTATATGTTTTCAATGAAGGACATCGCGTGACCTGACCTACCTGGTTGAGATGACGTGGAAGGACACGTTCTACATCTTGCGGCTGATGTGTGAACTCAACGTCCTCCCGCTGGCCCTACAGCTGACCACAATCTGTGGCAACGTCATGGTAATGCATTCCTGAACATCCACATCCATCTTCTCAACCAGATGAGAAGAGGAACACTCTTGCATAGCTTCAAGACAATACCTTTCCCCTTCATCCATATTTTTTTTTTCTTTGTGAAGTGGTTCAGTGTTGAAGTTATGCTAACTATCAATCTGCAGAACCAAATTAGTCTTTGAGCAAGCCACACTACCATTCGATGCAGTGATTAGATGAACGCTAGCAAAAAAAAAAGAAAAAAAAAAAGACTGTAGTGAGAACCAGTAGGGAATCATTTTGACAACATATATTTTGAAGCATCTTTGTAGTGGTCCCTGTAGAGATGACTATAAAAGAAGAATTGTCATTGTATAGGTTTTTTGTGTCATTACTATCAGTGATAGTAGTGGCAACAGTGGTATCATGAAGAATATTCATCTTTGTTTTGTTATATTTTTGCTCTTGATCTTGCTGTCATCACCGTTATTACTGTGAAGATCATTTTAAAAATCAGTATAATCTTAATTACGTTTCTGTAGTCATTATGATTACAGCAATCAAGTTGTCTGTTCTTGTAATGCTTTAATCTGTTCAGTCTCGCACTCTGATGGGTGGACGATCTGAGCGCAATGAACATCTCCTCCTTCATGCCTTCCATGAGAAGAATTTCATCTGCCCTGACAAGGAATACAAGAAGAAACCACCACCAGTCTCTGTGAGTATAGTAGTCATCATGGGGGTCGAAGGTCAAAGATCACATAGCCTCGCTTTAATTCTTCTCATGTCAGATTGGGTTTCTCATGTTTTTGTTACACCTGTGTCAGAAGCAGCGTTATTGCCTATTTAGTCATAATAAAGAATATACATATTCAGGTGCGAGTTTCTTCACTTTGTCTCCCTCTACAAATTAAATTTGTTAAGATCGCAACTGCTGAAACTCACACCTGAACCTTCACCCCTCTGAATAATATCTTTCTTTCATTTAATATACAAATTGTGACTTTCTCAAGAATTTCCATGTTCTTGTCTTTAGCTGATTCTGTATTCAGTATACTTACATTTCTGTGACAAACATATTCTTTCAAATCATCACTTCCACCAAAAAAAAATAAAATAACTTTAATAATTTGTAATGTAAGGATTGTGTTACATGAAGCATTATAGTATTGTAAGCTCCGGAATCAGTACTGCATGTAGTTATCAAAACTGATTTAGTCAAAGGGGAACACTGTAAACTTTGCTACTGTGAAGTCATCAAATTGTTTAGGGCCTTTGAGTACCAGCGAGGATGACTCGAATTTACATGCATGCATCGGGTGCATGTAGCCCACCCTGTTCCAAACCTCTGATGAAAAATTATTTCTATAAACTTTCAATCCTTCAACCCTCCACAGCATGATGATGCTGATGAGATGGATCGGCCAGCTACCAGTAAATCCAAACGAAAGCCAGCCTACGCAGGGGGACTTGTTCTGGACCCCAAAGTCGGTGAGTGGAGAGATTTTTTTTGGTAAAAACTGCATCCAAACTGACAGAAACGCCAGTTTATGAGGAATGAACCCTATGGTAATGCCACCTGGTTCCCTTGAGTGTACGTGTGTGTGTGTGTGTGTGTGGGGGGGGGGGGGGGGGGGGGCACCTTTATATGTGTGTGTATGCGTTTGTGTGTATAGATGTATGGGTTATGTGTATGTCATTTGAATGTGTAAAGTTTGTCTGAATATGTGTGTATGTCTAGAGTATGATTCTCATTGTTTGAGCTAAGGAGAGGAGTTGACAACATTTCTTTCAATATTTTTGTTTTCAATATTTTGTTTTCAATATTTTTGTGTTCTATATATTGTTTCAATGATCTTAGTGATTATATTTTGTTGTATGTATTTAACATGATGTTATATCATTGAAGTCAAATAAGGATTATTGAAAAGTATTAAAAAGTGTATGGGGGTGTTTGTATTATGGGTGTCAATGGGTTAAAATGTCTGTGCTTCCCTTAGGCTGGGTCATAACATCCCTCTATCACTCCACTCCATAAGTTAATCAGTGTGACCTCAGAATTGTTATTTAAGGACGGGAAAACAGAATAAGGAATTGTACATGCTGGATATATAAGATACTCACAAAAAGTGATTTATTACATAAGAATTGAGTAGAGATAGATGTGAACGTATCCTTCTTTTCCCTCTTTTCGTTGCCAGGTTTCTACGATAAGTTCATCCTTCTCTTGGACTTCAACAGTTTGTATCCATCCATCATTCAGGAGTACAACATCTGTTTCACCACGATAGCACAGAGTCCAGCAGAACAGGTGAGGCACCAAGGATCTATGACGATATCAAAGTATCAATTCTCATGCATGTATCTCCATTTGTATCTTCATTAATTAAGCCGTTACTTACTGGAACCTGATGAGCCCCGTATAGAGTCTGTGAAGGTCTCAGAATCCTGTACGGAGTGGCTTAATATACTGTGTATGTATGTATGTATGTGTGTGTTTACCTGCATGTCCACCTGCATTTGTCTTAGAGGAAATGACTTGTAATGCACCGTCTGAGGAATGTCAGCTAATGACATATATTCAGAGAAAGCAGATAGTAAATTGGTTACAGACAAAATGTGTGAAATGTTCCTCAGATATATCCCTGACTGTCACATAAGTATTTTTAGGATACTGTATACGCCGAATATTTCGCAAGGTTTTATTTTCGCGAATTTCGCGAGTTGGGTGCTGTTCGCGAAATTAAAGACACCAGAAAATATTGACTCTGATCCCGATGTGAATGTGACGTACACACGTACATTTCTTCGCTCAGTACAGGACTCCATGATCGCGAATTCAACCACTCGCGAAATCGTCGGGATTTCCCGATTCGCGAAAATTTAGACTTGCGAAATATATGGCATATACAGTATATGTTTCAGTGCTTCAGATTCAGGGAATTGTAATGGGGGTAGTACCAGTACCCTGTGAGGAGATGCTGATACAGATCTCTCATATACCGGTATACACTGCATCTCTTTGATGTTTTCTTGGTGGTATCCAGGAAGGAGGAGAGGAGGAGTGGATGCCAGAGGTTCCAGACAGCGACCTGGACGACGGGATCCTCCCGACAGAGATCAGGAAGCTGGTGGAGCGTCGTCGTCAGGTCAAGAGTTTGATGAAGCAGCCGGACCTCCATCCTGACGTCAGACTTCAGGTTTGCTGGCCTCTGATTGGTTGAGAGATATTCCCTACTGAAGCTTGTTTCTTTGCTTTTGTGTGTGTGTGTGTGTGTGTGTGTGTTTGTTTGTTTGTTTGTTTGTTTGTATGCTTCAACTGGGATTAGTGTGGCTCATACCTCTGTCTGGGTTGTCAATTCACTGAATTTTTTGTGTGCAGTTTAGAAAATGCTAGGTGTAAGAACTGCCTGCAATGAAAATGTTTAGGGTTTGTCTGAACTCATGAAGTAAAATGTAAGCTGTTGTTTAATCTATTAATGTATCAGACAAAGTAGGAAATATGACATTTTTCATTGATGCTGGAACTAATGACTTTAGAGACTAAAAGAACAGTTCAATCAAATGATTTTGTAAAACTACTCAATTTTATATGCTATGATGAATATGACACCAAAAGATAGGTACATTGTAGAGGGATGAGTTGACATATGTATAGTTACTGTTTCTTTCAAGGCCAACAAGAGCATCCTTTACCATATGTCCCCCCCCCCCCCCCCCCCCCCCCCCCCCCAAAAAAAAAAAAAAAAAAAAAAAAATTACAGTGGGACCCTCTGCAATGATAACTTTAAAAATAGGGAATCAATCCAAATACAATTTTAGGGTATGAAACTTTTATTTATTTATTTATTTATTATTTATTCAGTTTTCTTTACCCAGGGTAGCCCCATCAGTGGTTTAAACACTGTTATCCTAGGGGGCCCTGCAACAGAATGACAAAATATAACAGTTCAACAAACACAAAATAACAAATCAAGGACATTCCTTTTTACATCATAACATCAACACAATATCAATACTCTATATAAATAAAAAAATGCAAAATTAATCCTTGGCGATAATAATACACAAACTCATATTATTTGAGGAAAAAAAATACCTTAACATTAAACAGGAATATCAAAAATACCCGAATTCTACCCCAAGTGAGATATGTATGCTCTTACGAACGCTTGAAGAGAGGTGGCGTTTCGGACTTCAGCGGGGAGCTGATTCCAAATACATGATGTTTAGTGTGAAAATGATTTTTTTTCCTGCTTGAGTTTTAACTTGTGGAATAATGAGACCATTATTACTTGTGTTTCGCGTACGATATGAATGTATGTTACCAAGGGGCGTAATGAGTTCTTGCACATATTCGGGCATGTTGCCATGAAGTGTCTTAAAGACTGCTTTACAAGTGTTCAAACGCCACCTCTCTTCAAGCGTCATCCAACGTAACCTTCCAAGCACCTGATTGGTTGGCACTGTGTGATCCACTCTCCTTACCACTCTGGCCATTTTCTTGTGTTGTTTAACCCGTTGAGGACGAGTCCCGAGTATACTCGGGCAAGCGTCTATGGGAAATGCGTGTTGTAGCAAAATCAAACCGTCCTCAACGGGTTAATAAGCACATCTTTAAGGGTTTGTGAGCAGTTTGACCATGCATAAGAACAATAGTTAAACTATAACTCATTGCCCACATCTTACATAAAATCCCATTCGCTTTGCTTCAGTGGTCAAAGTGAAATGAGGAATTTTGTAGAGCATGTCAGGAATCACTTCCCTCCAAGTTCTGCCTATTGTGTTTACACATTAATGTGCAGTTCCAAGAGCATTCAAGTGCAAAACTTGGAAGAATCAGACTCATGATATGCTTTACAACAATCCACATTTCTCTGTGACTGCTTAACCAAATTGAATGGGGTTTTCTGCAAAATAGAGCTAAGATGTTATATCTTAAGACCCTGAAGTAGCATTTGGACAGTAATCATATTGCGTGTTATCAATGCGAAAATCCGATTGTAATTTTTTTTTTTGACATACTGTATATATCAAAACTCCTTTACAGCAATTACACTCTGTTTTGTAAACATGAATCATGATGACTATGATATAGCAAATCCCTGTGCCAGATGTTTATAAAAACCCAAATCCAACAAGATTAGATTCCTGACAGACTCATTTTGCTATCCTTCCACAGTATGACATTCGTCAGAAGGCCTTGAAGCTGACAGCCAACAGTATGTACGGTTGCCTGGGTTTCAGTCATTCACGTTTCTACGCTAAGCCACTGGCTGCCCTGGTCACCAGCAAGGGGAGAGAGGTAAGAGGCTGCAGGAAGTTCTTACTTGACCTTTGACCTTTGACCTATGTTACAACACTTTTGCTCTTGTATAGTTTGCAACACAAAGATGTTAAGAGAGATTACTTTTTTCATTACGTCATGGACATATATGTTTAAGTCTGATCACTTCAGAGAGTAGTTTGGAAAGCGGTTAAAGATTTTTGTGGCTTTTTCAAATTTTTTGATGTTGCAGAAGTTTGTAGCATAAGAAAGAAGCACTGTACCAAACTGCTGCTTGAATTCTATTAAAGTAGCTGATAAACTCTAATAGCTAAAGATATTTTCAGATTTCGTTACCCATAATTTGCTAGTATGCTGAAGATGCAATTTGCTCTGTACCTGTATGTAGAACAGGCTTCGCATTTTAGTCAAAATGGAATTTGTAGCATAGATTTCATTTACTTGTGACGTCAATGTAAACTCAGAATGAAAGTTGAAATGTTAAAGTGCATTTGAGACTAATTTACTGCATTCATTCTGTTCATTGCTAGATCTTGATGCATACGAAAGAGCTTGTGCAAAAGGTATGTATTTGAATAACTTTTATGTTACTGTAAAAGTGGTTTCTTTCGCGTACAGATACTTTCGCGGTTTCCATCGGTGCCGACTTTTTCGCGCGTGTTTAAATTCGTGGTCGACAAAATCTGTGAATTCACAGTCGGCAAAAATTGTTTTATTTTGTGCATGAAAACCCAAATTTTAATCCAATTACTCTTTTATTTATTAAATAGAAATTAGAATCAACTGCAGGCTTACCTGAAATCCCGTCTCTCGAGTAGGCCTACTTTATAACATGCTTGTACATACATTGCGTGGTATCGCTGTGTGTGTTAACCATCAATACACTCAATGCACGGAAGCTTCGTGTGTGTATGCGCGCAATAGCGTTGTAACAAGCGGCGAGTTCAAAACATTTTCCCGTGATGTTGAATTCACGGTTCAACCTCAAAGCGCGAAAAGCACGAAAATAAAACCGCCGCGAAAGAAACCACTTTTATAGTAATCAAGTATTGTTGCTGTACTATCAGCAATTCAAATTGTGCGATGAATGAAAGTGGAGGATTTTTTTCAGTTTCTGTTTCCATCATTCTGTCAAGAGATATTGTTTTCACATACATCAAGTTCTAGATATTAGCAATGTGTCACAAAATTTAGAAATTCTCTATTTATTTTTTGATGACAAAATATGAAAATCTGTCATTATTGTGGATGCACACCTATATTTCAGAAGAAGCATAATCAAGACTTATCAGGTCATAACATATGAACTACATTAAAAAAAATCTTAAACTATGTGAGGTATACAAATCATTTAAAATGCAAAGTCTTAGATTTCCAATGACACTACAATGGATTCAGATTATGCTGTCAACAAGAAAATTTTTGAACTCTTAAGGAAAGATTTTCAATAGACTTGGGGAAAAATGGATTGTGTTTGATTGATTGTTATCACCTGCAGACATTTTACAAGTTTCTGTAGATTTAAAATCCCTTTTTACAACTTTCCTTACTTTTGTAGATGAACCTCGATGTCATCTACGGAGACACAGATTCCATCATGATCAACACCAACTCCACCGACCACGACCAAGTCTTCAAACTCGGCAACAGGGTGGGACAGCATCTCCTAACTGCTTTGTCTGTTTGTTGTTTGTCTCCTTGTTTGTTTCCTCGTTTTGTGTGGGTTATGGTCATACTATTTCATGTTGTTCGCCCCAGCAAATGTTGGCTGTCTCTAAGCTACTTCAGGTGTGCTCTGTTCATATGTGCATGAATATTTATCTGTACCATTGAGTAGACATTCACTTGTACATGTACATTAGATTCAGTACCACAGGTAGACATTTTTTTTTTTTCATATGAAGCATGTATTAAGTAATAAATGCAAGAAGTGAACAAAGAAATGACAGTCTACGAGTTTCAGAGGTCCAGCCATTAGTGTTAACAAAAACAACAATAACTACATTTATCATTCATACAATTACTTCCGATCAGGTCAAGGCAGAGGTCAACAAACTTTATCGTCTCCTGGAGATTGACATTGATGGGGTCTTCCAGTCCATGCTGCTTCTGAAGAAAAAGAAGTAAGATATTCCAAAGATCTCCTTCTCTATTAGATAGCTGTTTATCCTCTGCTTCTGAGAAGACAGAAGTAAGATGTTACCAGGATCTCCATATCTATTAGATAGCTGTTTATCCTCTAGAAATGTTAGACATCCCTCTTGTTAAAGAATACATACTACGTATTCATTTCTACAGAATGGATTGATAGTAATTGCATATCATTGATTGTTTTAATGTTTTTGAATTTCTAGGAGAACATGTTTAAAGGTGTGAATATAAAAGAGTAACGAATGAAGCCAGGATTATGTTTTTTTTTGTTTTTATTTTTAAGTTCATGTTTCATTTTTTGATGAAGTTATTTGCCAAAGTTTTTGATATCTATTAGCCATAAGATGAAATTGTTACATGAATATCACTATGGGAAATTTTGAAAATATGATTGGTGATCAAAGCTGATCATAAGATCACTTTTTGCTTGTCAGTTTAGTAAGATTTTGTTACTTTTTGTAAACAAATCATTTATGATCAAGAGCAGGTATAATGATTTTAAGAAAAAAAAATAGATATATATTGATTCTTTCCGTAAATTTTTATCTCGTGGAAAATTCTGACGAGTGAGTAGCCACATGACTTAGGTAAAACACACATTCCTTTTTCATAGATTCTTTTCATAGATTTTTTTATCTTGTGATAAGTTCTGACATGTGAGTAGCCACATGACCCGAGCAAAACATTCAATTTTTTTCAGGTATGCTGCCCTCACAGTCGAACGTCTGCCAGATGGAACCCTGAAGACATCAAAGGAGATGAAAGGCTTGGACATCGTGAGGAGGGACTGGTGTGACCTGGCCAAGCAAGTGGGAAGGTAAGTCTCATACTAGCCTCATGGACTGACAAAGGAGTACATTAGTGTAGTAGATAAGTTTTAAAGATAATATAAAGTTTTGGTACCTCAAAAGTTTCCCTGAGTTTCCTTGTCTTAGTTTGTGTTTCAGGTTAAAGTACCTTTCATATAATTAACACTGTGAGACTTACTCGCCCCAAAGTGCTCTCTAACGGGCCGTTAGTTTTACTCGACGCGGTACCGCGACAATCAATATACACATATTGTATGAAACCATTATTGCATGATTACTATGACACGAGAGCACTTTGGGCGAGCAAGTCTCACAGTGTTAGTTATATGAAAGGTACTTTAACCTGAAACACAAACTAAGACAAGGAAATTCAGGGAAACTTTTGAGGTACCAAAACTTTATATTATCTTTAACCCTTTCTGTGCCAGGGAGTTTAGTTAGTGTGTAAAGCGCAATGGGTTTTTCTATACCAGTCGACACTCAAAACACAAATGGGGCTATTGAATGAGGAGAGTTTATGAATCCCACCTGCATCAGTAACTTTCCTGGATGCAGTGAAAGTTGAGACAGTAGATAATTGTGCCATGTAGAAATTGAAGTCATAACATTAATCCCTGTTCACTTTGCTACATATTTGATAACTACTAGCGCTGTGACACAGAGTCATTTTGAACCAATTCTCGGTATTGCCATTGGGCAAAAAACTTCTGCACATGCTGCAGAGCCCTGTCACAGATGCACTGAGGAATTCCTTGGTAACATTGTGGCTTCCGCTTGGTTTGCGTAGTTCTCAGTTAGTGGTCACTAGTGGATTTGTGGTCACTAGAGTCGTGGTTCACTACTGCAAGGCTTCAATGTGCTGGTAACATGGTGGAGAGCGAAGAAATCTTCAACAATAATGCCCCTGGATGAAGATGGAATGTAACCTGAGTGCATATGCAGCCAAAACCAGGGGCAAGTTTGTCCCTTGAGCTATCCCATAATGCATCTAAAGCGATGCTTGCCGCGAGGCACCCAGGTATTGGCGATACCAAGAATTATCCCCTTCCTTGCTCTTCCTTCCATTTCTATCCCCAGCTATGCCATTGACCAGATCCTGTCAGCCGAGTCACGAGAGTTGATTGTGGAGAATATCCACACCCACCTTATCGAGCTTGGGGAGAAAGTGGTGGCTGGAACCATTCCTCTTGAGATGTACGAGATCCACAAGGTCGGTGCCAGCTGTCTATAGTTTTTGTTTTCTCTTTATTAACCTCTTCCTTCCACAATTCTCTGAGAACCTCCAATGTCCCCAAACAAGACATTTATTTGCCCATCCACGCAGAACAGACAGGTTGGTAATCCGCCCATGCAAAAGCAGTCAAGCAGTAAATTGTATTCCCTTTTCACGGTCAAGTGTGTTATGCATGTGTCATCGAATAATGCAAAATATTGATTGGATGTGAGAAATAAATAGAGCATGTGCTAGGCTCGCAAGATATTTTGTTATGCACTATAAGGGCATCTAAATGGGGTCAGGGAAAGTCAAAATTTAGTGAGCTCAGCCTCTATTGCTGTGTACATCTTCATACACATTTTGCAGCAAAACAAGCACACTAGTAAGTTGGAAAAGGTAAATTAACCCAAAATACATGCAGTTCTGAGACAGAAAAAGAACAGATGTTGATAGCAGAAACTCTTGACATTTCAATTAAAGACATTTTTTTACTTGGTTGAAAACAAATACACATGAATTTAGGCCGCAAATGCAGCACTCTTATGTACATTTTGGGAACCTGAGGAACAGGTTAAGAAAGTCTGTGGAAGATGTGGTCTGCATAAGACATAAAAGTTCTGACAAGCTAAGCATTATGGGATTGATGAACCTAAATTGGTGTATTTTTTGTGACTGCCCAGCTCAAAACCCACAAAAAGTAGGCAAAGACTGTAAAACCAGAAATATTTGTGTACATGAAATTTTTTGTGAATTTCGCAAGGAGCCAAGAATCACGATATTAAGATGAACACAAATGTTCGTGTCTACACTGTGTGCATTGAATGCCAGTGGCAATTCGCAAAAATTTTATGGTGCGAAAAGGCTGTTGGCCCGAATTTGTGAAAATTTTATGCTGTGAATATTTGTGGTTTTACAGTAGTTTAAAATGGTACCTGTCCTTAAAAAAAAAAAAAAAAAAAAAAATGGTAGAAAAAAAAAACGGTAGTATCTTAATTTCTGTTAAGCCGACAAATTTTGCCAGTAGGCAGAGAAATGATTACTCTTTCAGGTAAGACAAAATTTTGAGTCTGTCAACCCAAATGACATATTATGGTCCATTTTGCAGAATCCTAATCTGCGACTTTCTTGTGGGTTTTGAGCTGAGCGGTCACATTTGTCCTTGTGTATTTATATCATTGTAGAGTTTGACCAAAGCTCCTCAGGACTACCCAGACAAGAAGAGCCTCCCTCACGTCAACGTCGCTCTCCGTCTCAACAGCCAGGCCGGAGGAAAACCCATCGGAGCTGGAGACACTGTCTCCTACATCGTCTGCGAGGTCAGTGCTTGCTGCTCCATCTTCAGTCATCAGTAAATGAGACTTGCCAAGTGAAGCAAAGATTTGAGCTTTGATCCCCACTGTATTTTTTTGAAATTATTATTCGTAGAGTTCGCACATGGCACCTCTGAGTAATGAGTAAAAGGGGATCAAATATTGTTACACTGTATGCTTTGTTGAGATGTAAAGTTTATGATGCTGTCCTCCATGTAATATTGTATTTCCATTAAAGGCAGTGCATCAGAATTCCTTCAAGTCCTTTTAATTGTATCAATAATTGTTGTAGTTAAGGTGAACCATTGTTAGGAATAGTGCCCAGTTATACACTTCTTAAGAAAGGGTTTTCGAATATCAACTCATTTGAGAGGGCAAGAATAGCTCCCTTCTAGATTGGAACTTTTTCCAAATAAGGAAGACTGGCCCATTGTTATAGGTACAGTCTGGTAAATAAATCTGTTCAGTACTACATCATCAGGTGAAAATCAGAATAGTGACATTGTATGAAGCAAATGAATTTGTGCCTTACTAGTTCTAAATTGACAGTAGTGAAATTGATAAAGAGGGTACATATTAAATTGTCTTGTGTCCGTGAATCCCTTGTTTAAAGCTCTATAAATCATATGGCATGATTTTTCTTTTAAATGTTGTAAGATCGTAAAGCCTGAAGCAAGCCTCGATATCTGAATGGATAGCTCTTTAAACAAAGTTCACACCAAAGACAAATGTTTAGGTGACACGAACTAGAAATGATGTATGAGGTGTCAGTAGATAGAATACTGCACAAATCATCAAAGTAATGATGAATTGATCTGATAAACCAATCTAACATCTCTTCCTTTTATTTCATCCATCTCCTTCAATCTCCAGGATGGATCTAACCTCCCTGCGGGTCAAAGGGCGTACCACCCAGACGAACTGCGCAAGCTTGACCACCTCAAAGTGGACACCAAGTACTACTTGGCCCAGCAGGTGCACCCCGTGGTGTCTCGTCTCTGTGACCCGATTGATGGCACTGATGCTGCCCACATCGCAGAGTGTCTTGGTAGGTCCACTTCTTTTTATTGTATAAGCCGGTATTTTCGAGTTCAGATATTTTTGTGAATGAGGAGGTCACAGCCATTTTCCCGAGATGTTGTTTTCGCAAATTGGCACCAAGGCTATTGTAAGTGTTCTATCACCCTTGCACATGGCAGCATTTTCACGTGTTGTTAAATTCGTGGATCAACAATGATTTGCGAACTTCGCGAAAAATTAAACTATAACAAATAAAAAGACAGCTTATACATTATGTTTTTAACGTCTCAGTTTCCTTTCATTTTCAAATATAAGGACATAATGTCTTCCCTAAATATGTACCAACAAGACAAAGATCTTCATTTAGAGGTCACATAGACAGTGCAGGTTTTACAGGGAGTAAAAATTGTAAATCATGCTTCAAAGAAGCTTTTTAGTAGCCCTTTATACCACCCAGTCTTCACAAAGTTGGCCATCAAATTCAGCACTGAACCGGGATCCAGTGTATTAACCAGCTGAAGATGAGTCCCGAGAATACTCTGGTAGATGTCTATGGGAAATGCATGTTATAGCAAATCAGTCCGTCCTCAACGGGTTAATGTGATGGGAGGAGCAATCTCTTGTAGCAGATTATAGAGAGCTTCTCTTAGTGCTTGCCTGATTTCAAATCTTCCTTGAGGTATTTAAAAGACAAAACACGGCATTGGTATGTCATCTCATTTAGGCAAGGTACTCTGATGTCGATATTGATTTTATCTCTTGATATGCTGTCAAACCAGTGTGATTCAGAAAGTGCAAAATCATGTTGGCTGAAAACTGTTAGTAGTTTTTAAAGTAGCATTAAAGAGCAGAATTAGCCTTTGGTATGCCATCCCTTTTAGGCAGTGTGCTCTGATATTGGCTTTGATTTTATCACTCGACGTACAAACTACTATGATTCAGAAAGTGCAAGATCATGTCGGCTGAAAACTGTTAGTAGTTTTTAAAGCAGGTATATGAAATATTTGTGGTCAGGTTATCATTGAAACACTTAAGAGGGCAATAATTACCAAAAAAAATCTCCCAATTCCCAACAGGTTTGGATCCTTCTGGCTACCGGCACTCCATCCGTCACCGTGAGGATGAAAGTGATGCGTTGCTAGGCGCCCAGGAGGATGATGAGGAGCGCTTCAAGGATGCAGACCGTTTCAAGTTCATCTGCCCCAATAAAGACTGCAAGCGCGAGAACATTGTTGACAGCGTGTTTACTGGCACGGTAAATTTGTTCGCCATTTTACGAAAAACCATCAACGATGAATGATTTGTAGTAATATTATTTCTTATGCAATACTGCAATATGACGTTCTTAGTGACTGAAAAAGAAAATCTTATTTCACACTCAAACTTGCCTGTCTATTAAAACACAAATGTCTATTCCATTCAATTTGAGAAATTTACCCCAGACTGTGCCAGTTAGTTTGATATTTCTATGTATAATTCAATTCAATTTTCAATTAAATTTGTGTTATATTTCATTTTTCTTCTTCCACGGAACGTAACATAATAAACAAATATCAAAATTATATCTGAGCTCCTTGCTTGATGCATGCCAACCTTTACTTGATGATCACCAAATGCACACAGAAAATCTGAAAATTATTTTTATAAACCCTACCTGTGAGATGATGAAGTTTATTGGTCTCTATGTGTGGGTGATCAGTATATTTAAAAAAGAATATATATCATCTGCATGTTTCACCTTCATTTTGTACAAAACCAAGATGCTAAGTCTCTTGGGACCACTAACATAAGTTCACATAGACTTCTTATGCAGTATACTCACCACTGGTATTTAAAGACTTACTGACATCTCCTGAAAATAAATGACAGATTTAACTCTCATATGCGTCCCCTTCCCAGGGTTCATTGGCTGAGGCTCGGCTGGGCTACTGTGAGAGTCGCTGTGGCACCGTGCCCACTGATCATGTGACCATGCTTGGCAACAGACTCCGCCTCTTGATTCGAGCCTATATCCAAAAGTACTATGCTGTGAGTATGCAGAATCTTATGATTTAAAAGGAATTTTTGGGTATTGGGCATTTGCCACTCAACAGATGTGCAATGTTTTTGTTAGGCAGTTATTAACTGCAAAACTCTATATAGAATATGGAGGTACAGAACTGCTGCAACTTCCTTTTTGTATTTTTTTTCTTTTTTTTTTTGCATCTGATGGTAATGAAAATTATTTCTTTTGTTGACCTAATATCATATCTGTTAATAATCATCTCATTCATTTATGTGTTCATTATTGGCTCCACTTGAATCCAAACCGTTGTCTGAATATCACAAATTTGTGATCAGTCTATGCAGAGTATAACAAGACTGAAATAAGGAGGCCATAGCCTTTTGTGTTAAAAAAAGAAAAGAAAATAATTTCCACTACTGAAAAAAAATTTTCCTGTGTATTTTAATTTCATGAATTTCATGAGAGCCCACATTCCTGAAAATTTAATGCCGCAGATAGAAGGCTGTTGGCTCAAATTCACTGAAATTTCATGCACGAATATTTCTGGTTTTACAGTATCTAACTTTACTTAAGTATGTTTCCCCCTGCTTCTCATAGTATTTGCTGTCATTTCCTGTTGTTAAATATTGTGACTTTCAGTTTTATTGCAAATATTTTATCTGTTTTTGTATGCTACTAGTATCATGCCCTGGACATATTCTTTTATACGTTTTTTTTTTTTTTAAATACATTGTGTATCAGTATGTACATTGTATATCAATCTATTGTGGACTGGCATATTTGTCTTTTTTGTGTGTGTAAATTGCGCTTACATTTTGTTTGTATGTTTCCGTTTGTTTTTATTTGTGATATTTTCCATAATGTATGACGTACTTCAATTGCATCCGTTGCACTGAAGAAATAGATTGATAAATCAATAATGTATATTGCAAAGAAATTGAAAACAGAAGTCATAGTAACATGAAATGAGTTGGATAGAAGTTAGAAGTGAATGCTAAGTTTTTCTTTTGTACGTCTGTAATGAATTCAGTTTTGATCATCAGTGGACAAGATTAAAATACCGTATTCGCCGGCGCAAAGGCCGCAGCGCGGTATAAGCCGCACCCCGATTTGTGCAACGCCAAAAAAAAAAAAAAAAGAAAAAAAAATGCTGAAAAGAAACGTGAAAACCTGATGCTTGAAGACGAAGGATGAAGACACTTTACGGTAAAAAAATGCTTAAATTTACACGGAAATAAACAAGTGGGTACCATACAAAATACGATGTTCTCGCACAAATTAATATTGTCACACACGTAGATACATCGGTCAATCGAAAACCTCGAACAGACATTCAACATCGGAACAAAAACTCACCTCCAAATTTTTGCCAGTGAGGTAATAACTTAACAAAAATGAACAAAACACGCTCAGAAGTACGATTGTACTCTGAAAATAATGTGTAATGATACAAAAGCAAAAGAGAGAAAATGAGGGAAAGGGACAGGAGGAAATCTAACGCTATAGAACATACACCACAGGTGTGCGAGTTGCTAGTCGATCGAGTCACATTGTAATAGCATAGACAGGTGGTTGTCTGTACATGCAAGTCTATAGACAGATACATTGTAATATAGTAGACAGGTATTCATGTAATAGACAGGTGGTTGTCTGTACAGTCTATAGACAGGTACATGTACATTGTAATATAGTAGACAGGTATTCATGTAATAGACAGGTGGTTGTCCGTACAGTCTATAGACAGGTACTTGTAATATAGTAGACAGGTATTCATGTATAGACAGGTACTACGGTACATTGTCATAGACAGGTTCATTGTAATAGACAGGTAATCACGTAATAGACAGGTATTCATGTAATAGACAGGTTCTGACAAACACTTTATTACTCATTATTAGTTAGCAAAGCGCTACGCTTTGAGCTTAAGTTTTATTTTTGCCTCATTAAAATTTCATAGAAAAGACAAAGAGGACATACTGATGAGGAACAAACACGGAATGCAGCTTTGCTTGTAAGATTTGTATACCGGTATTCATATCATCGGGGGATGGTTGCCTCCTTGGTTGCCTATTGTGTAGTCCCATACATGTATAAATGTGCTAGTTTTTACTCCCGATTTGCCGGGTTGCAGAGACCAATTTTGGTTTTGCCGACAGATAGGCCGCACCCCGACTTTTCACTTTTATTTTTCTGAAAAATACTGCGGCCTATACGCCGGCGAATACGGTAGTCAGAGAGAATGAGCTGTTTGATTCATCTGTCTGTTTGTCTGTCTGTTCCAGGGCTGGTTGCTATGTGAGGACTCCTCCTGTGCCCATCGAACACGCCGCGTCCCCCTCAACCCCCAGCGACATGGGTTCGTCTGTCCCATCTGCCAGCGTGCGGTCCTGAAACCAGAGGCGAGTTGCTTAACCCTTACTTTGCTTCGTTTGCCGATTGGCACAGATACCTGGGAACTAATTGTCAGTGAATAGAGATTATCCACTATCCTCCTACTAGTTCTTATTTTGTCACCTGGCCTTCCCGTCAAGGCCGGAGCACATTGCTACACCTGGCTGGGTTTGCTGATATAAACGGTCAAAGCCTTGACATGAGTGGCTGCCCTGGGCCACTAGATATTGATGTTGGGCCACCAAATATCCTAAAAGGTTATCTTTTGGTGGCCTTGATATCGGGCAACTAAATTTAAAAATGGATTGTTGTGTTTCCTTGTATTTCGGGTCACTCAAATTTGAAATTTCAAAATTTTAGTGAACTGAGCTGGCTACCATCTGAGAAAAACAAAGTTATTGTCGAGTCCTGACTTACGGCAGATATAATGATTGCAGAACAAGGCAGAAGTACCCTAGTGTATTGCCTACTGTGGGCAAATTGCTTTAGTCACTTGTATACTATGCTTCTCTTCCCATCATGCCTTGCAGTACTCCGACAAGGAACTGTACAACCAGCTCTGCTTCTTCCAGTTCATCTTTGACTACGAGAAGGCATTGACGCAGAATGCAGACAAAGGTATTGTCCCCATTGCCATGGCAACCCTCGATCTTCTGCTGAGTCGATATCAGTATCTCTTTTTGATGTAGGGAAATACAAGAGCTGCATGAGGAAACATTTATGCAGGCTTTAACTTTTGCAGTAATCTTATTGTTTTGAATTGCCTTTCTCTTTTTTGCTTTTTGGGTATTCACATATTAAACTTTCCTTTTGTAGTGAAATGTTAGCTCATGTCATTTTCTGTCCATAATCATGCTATGTAGTTTGTTTGTTTTTCCCTCCTGAGTGTTTGGTTGCTAGCTTGATCTGTTCCAAGGGATTGCATTTCTAGACATAGGTTTCATGTGATATACTTCCATTGTACATAGTCTAATGCCTCCAGAACTTTAGGATAACTTTTGGACTTACTTTTAGGTTGCTCATATGAATCCTTCATAGTTGTAATTTGCATAACCTTTGCAAAATACAAAAGCCATATCTGTTCCTGATATTGTCTCATATCATATTTCATTTATCTATCTCCTTCTGGCTTGTATTTTCTCACTCAATTTTTCTGTCATTTTTGTTTTCATTTGTTATTTTTGTATTTATTAATTTCTTTTTCTTTCTTTTTTTCTTCACAGCGAGATCCCGAAGCCAAGAGACGGCAGCCGTCCGATCAGCCTACCAATCCTTGAAGCAAATTATAGACCAGCGACTAGGGGTCAATGCCTACTCAGAGGTGGACCTCTCGAAGCTCTTCAATGGACTCTTCCTGATCCAGTAAGAAGACGTGGGTGGGTCGTCTTTGGACCAAGACTTATGAAGCTGGTCAAGCACCCTGCTAGAGATGGACATGTTGGAGTTCTGCACAGACCCGTTGTGGTCCATTGGTACCAGGTTAATCTTATCTAGACCAAGAACTCTGCCAGTCTGTGCCCGTTCAATGGATGAATCTTCTTGGAAGTTTACTTCATCTGGCGGGACCAGGCTGGTTTCATTTTGGACCAGTTGTGGACCACCACTTCAAGAATAAGATGTAACAGAAGTTAGTGGGATCTGGCTGCAAATCGAGCCAGTATCAAAGACTTTAAATCTTAAAGGACTTCCAATAATCTGTAGCCCTTTATCTTTGGATGTTATTCTACAGTAGCCATTTACAACAAAACCAGAATACTTTGTGGAGTGGAAACTAAATTTACTGTGTGCACTATGATACCGGCATGATATAAACTTTGTCAGTTATCTGTTCACTGTGCTGTATTCATGTGAATTCATAGTGATACTTTTGAAAGGTTGACAGTCTTTTAAAAAAGCACATGAATTAGTCCTATGGACTGAGAATAAAACATCATTGCACAAAATGTCCGCATTTACAGTATCTGTCAATTTTAAGATATTAGTAACTCATTCAATTTAAATTAAACATTTCAATACTGGCTTGATATACACATGTATGGTGTGTAATGATATGGTGTAAAGAAAAGAGTATCTTCTAGTTTTGAATCAAAATCTTAAATTTTCGTGCTAGAGTGGCATATTAAGAA